>NW_008752052.1:450021-450532 GCF_000715545.1 Opisthorchis viverrini | reverse complement strand
CATCCAGCCAGGTAAGGGATAGCAGAAAAATGTATAAACAAGAACGTTCTTTCATTATTTATCGCACTATCGAGTGTACCGTAGACTACCGAAACTTCCGCCAAATAGTGTAGGCACAGAACTGTCTGCAACTATTGGCCCATTTGATGCAAATCATGTTTTCTGGCAAGTAGGGACTAAACACTACTTTCTGGTTCGAGATAAATGATGACCTTGAATAGTCATCCACTTGAAATAAGTTCGTTTAAAAACAGGCCGCATTAGGCAAGGGCACTGATAACTTTTAAGCTGCAGGCTAGTAAACGGCACGGTCTCCCATCAGGCAGTCCCAAGAGTTGGAAGCTCCAGGTCAGGATACAAACAAGCGCACCGTCGAGGCCCTTTAGAAGTCATTGGCCTAAACCCGGTGCGGAAGTAATCAACCTGCTACCCTAATTGGTCGCCTACATATCTGCTCTTCACTCTCGGATTCAGCCGAGATATTGCTGCACTGCTTGGTGTAAACAGATTT
>NW_008752052.1:439930-450011 GCF_000715545.1 Opisthorchis viverrini | reverse complement strand
ACATTGCGAGTAGCTGGAGGGCCATGCAAACATTACACCAATGCACATACGCCTGTCTTTCCCCACAAAAAGCCGACTTGAATTGAGGATACGTGGGCCACATTTGTTTCAATTTCTTACAAGTACCCTGTCGTTGTTATCGCCTAACTGGATCTAGCATAATGGAAGTAGATCGAACGTGGGATATCTCAGGCATGCTTCGTGGAGTGAAATGCTTAGATGTAGCCAGGGTTGGGACAAAGCGAATTCCTGTGTGCTAAAGGGACACTGTACGCAGTACATATATGGATCTCGTAATGTTAGAACGCGGAATGTGTGGCAATACGATTTATTACGATATCCTAAGCCCTGTTTTGCGAGACACCCTAACTGTCTAATTTACAGCTGAGTAACCCGTATGGTTGTCGGAGAACTCAACATCAGCAAGTAAGTATCAGTTTTACTACGAGTAGTATGATTATTGTTCGTAAGGTAACCGGGCTGGAAAACTGCAACATATTGTTTGGTAACTTCGAGCATACTTTTACTGGGCAACTGTACCGTGCACGTTCCGGTCTTTGAGAACAGAGGAGTACAATAGAAGTGGAACAAGGATAAGCGAGGGGAGACAAGTATACAAGATCTCGTTCTGAACGACGCGCGGATGTTGACCAATGTGATACTGAGTACACAGCTGACTGAAGAATCTCCGGAGGCGCGTAGATTTCACACTTGGTCACCATATTTCTTCACACTGAAAAACACAAGAGTTAATGATTAGGAAGTCGCGGGTAGCAGGTTTTGACAGATAGGAACTATACATTTATGATATCGTTCGGTAAGGTGGGAACAGTATGGCCAAAAGTGATACAGATACGACTGGATGTAGGAGACATTCTGCTTTGATATGAGGCTGACATCAATTTAGTTAGGCATTCGGGCATTGTTTAGTTGGTCCTAAATGCTATGATTTCTCCTAAGTGAATCACCGTCCGATGAAGGCGAGAATTCGCAGGCTGCGCAATGAAGGAACACCACTGATTCATACCTTTCAGAGCCAACTCCACTCGAGGAATAGGCTAAAATTCAGAAGTGACGGTCCATCGTGTAGACAAGACTACATGAATTCCGTTAATCTAGAATATTCACTCTGAGTTCAGAGTGCAAGTATCACGGGCCCCAGGTGATACGGGTAGATTTCGGTCCCTCAACACCACCAGAAATTAGGGGTAAGGCGGTATGGGGTTGTGCGATGAATGCATACTAGTTTCGTGTGGAACATGCATAAACATAGTAGGCCTGGGGAGGGATCCAGTCGCTGGAACTTCACACACCCAACGCGGTTCGCTTCGGTACAAGAGGTCACCAGTTAAGTCATTGGATCCGAATGAATCTAATAAAGATTTCAGACTCATTATCTACAGCAATCTACCTTGTCAGAGAACAAATATATCGAGTAAACAGATTTCCAGTTAGACCCAGATGTTTCTCATGATATCATCCTAGCTGGAAAACAATGGCACAAACTCAGCACTTAACCATCGGTTCAAATATCAGCGGGTTCAATTCTCCCCACTACCGTTGTGAAGCCTCACCAATAATGAGACCACCAGCTGATTATGGTGAAGTTGGTACGACAAGCGATCGGAAATGAAAGTGTCACTGAGTCGCAATTAATAAACAGTCTGAATGAGAATAAACTGACATGAAAACAGGATTCCCAGTAAAGTCTTAGCCTTGCACTGGAAGGATGTGTCAACGAGATAAACTTTATCACGCTCAGAAATCAAGCCGTACGGTGGTACAACCACAATAAAACATCCTACGAGTGAAACTCAGTGAAGCTCCGTTAACTGTTCAGAAAAATTGAAAGTAACATCACCTGTTCAAAACAAGCGTCCGAGGAATAAAACCTACCACATCTGAAGTAAAAACTGTGCATTTTGAATTTGTTCTGGAGTGCCCGTGATAGTAATGATGCGGTCTTCAACACCAGGTTCCTGTCGACTAATCTTTATGTCCGCATTAGACTCCTGACGGACCTGGTTGATTCGAACACCAGCGCGTCCCATGATGGCGCCGATCATTTTGTTACTAACGGACACCTGTGTTGTCGTGGTGGGGGTGAGGAAGTTCATCGCCACGCGGTTAGGAAGTCTGTAGCAAAAGACAGAGAATTGCTTCTCAATCATCCCTGATCAACAAAATAAACTGTTCGACTAACCAAAAGGTTGCATAAGCTAACAGTTCAAGAAGACCAATCCAGGAAAGTGAACCGTGAATGAAGTAGCACAAGGGTCTTGAAAAATGACAATGTGTCGAGGTTCGTATTTAACCTATTTGAGTATTGTTTATTCGAATATGGTACGCAGTGATACATACTGACGCTTGCTCAGTAAAATTCAATTCAGTTTGATTACCATGCCCCATGTACGTGTGTACGCTGGTTCGGATCACGGCGGCTCATGTTAGCAGATGGTGCTTGGTGGAGGGGGTTGGAACATTTTCAAAAAGAAAACCTAAAAGAAAGCAGTGGGCTAGTGACTAAAAGTGGGAATAGGCACAACACCGCTAGCATTGGTATGACACCTCCGACCATTGATGTGGTTGTTGGTTCGCAAAATACATGCAACAGTACAGCAAGTCCCTTTGCGTGCACTGTGCACCCTCCATGCACTACCCCAACTGCAGCCTGACTCGTCAAACAGGGCACGGTGAGGTAATCGGCCACCTGGCATGTGACGAACACCGCAGAGTCGGTGTAGCCGAATAAACTCATCAAATAGATAATTAGTCTTGTCACCAAAAGCCATTCGTCGTACATCAACATCGCTAATTAAATTTCCCCACGATATATGGCAATACTTCGAACAATAAGCAGCCTTCCCTGATCAACGGACGGCTACACAACCCGAAAGCAATAGTGAAAGCTTGGGCAACTTGGCAGCATCTCAGCCTTTGTGTTTCCTTCGGATGGCATGGCGGTTATGTACCGAAAGGATAATACAGCTAAACGCCAAGCCAAACCAAGTTTCAGGAAAAGTTGCACGAACCGTGTGCAGTTGGTTGCTAGAAGGTGATCCATCTGATCTAACGCGACGAATGACTAGTAACGTTGATGCTGATGTCCTTTTTGTGTTACACCCAGGTCTTTGGATCCAATATGACGCCACCAGCCTGATGATGAGAAAAACCCAAATGCTATTAGTGCAACAGCGCCCCACGAGTTGGGACACTAGTAAACACTGCACATGGGCCTAAGGCCAATCTTCAAAGAGGCAGCATAACAAGGTAAGCGGTACGCTAGGATACCACTCGGGGACGACCTATCACACGCTTATTGGCAACAATCATCGACCAGCTTCTACACGATACACAAGAACGACCCCAAAAAACGGAAGTTACGAAGAACCCTGGGAACGTCCGTAGGCTGTCCCACTCGATCGCCGTAGGAAGTCTCCTGTCAGCGAAAGCTCCTCGGACCAGAATGGCTGTCTGATATTCGGCCGTTGCGTAAAGTACTTCGAACAACAATCTAGTTGACCACCTGCTACCTCTAGTTAGGAATAAAGGTCAATAAAACAGTGGACTGTGAACATGGACACTCCTTCAACCTCAGGGGTTCTTGAGTGTATACTTCTACTCCAATGATAATCTGGGGAAAGACCGTCACACACAACTGGGATGAGTTGATAATGGTGCCAAATTTCAGAGGACACTAGCGATGAATGTAGTAACCATACTGACATCTGTTTGACTCCCTTTGAAACAGGGCTACCGGGTTCACCGATTCTGTCTTCTGACAGCATGCGGATCCTTGATCGTTAGCTGTAGCAACCCTTTCGGTGTGTAGCTGCCATGCCACCCGAAAGTAGCACGAGGGTTGGGATACTGCCGAGTTGCCCAAGCCCAGACAAAGGGAAGACGAGAGGCACAGGTCAGGTTCGAACCAAGGACCTTCCAGTTAGTGAATTCGCGCTCTAATCACTTGGTCAATCTCGCCCCCGGATCCTTGACCCATGAACATCAAGCGTGATTTCGACCGGTAGAGGCTGCGTCTTTTGCACACTCCGTCAGATATTTGGGCACCGCCATTTGTACAGACGATACAATTTCGGTATTCCTTAACTTCAAGAGTCCATTCGATTCTGTGAATCGGTTAGTGCTGTTAACCAAACTTGCTCAACAGGGTAGGTCACCTCGGATTACGATGATTACGACCATAACCAGGTCGTGCGCCACGCATAAAACGTAACAAAGGTTGCACCGGGCTCGATAGCAGTGAAATTTAATCGGATAGGTTTATGTGTGAATTTGAAACTACTAACCACAGCCAATCTTGGAGCCCAGTAATCTCTCTTCCTAGGAAAAAGTCACCATAAATTCCGTCAGATTACAAACAACTGGATAGTACATCAGTCGCGGCAGGTGTAGCAATTATAAAAGGATCATAAGCAAGTTATACACTGTTATCGTGCCATTCGGAAGAGTTCAAAGCAGAGCTTTGTGCGTGTGGCACATGGCGAAAAACTATTCCGCCGATTACGCAAGACCGTTTTTTATTTACGGTTACGTATGAACTGCGTCAAACGATAGGTCGGAACTACCTGGTTCATACAGCGCCAGCTACGTGAACCAAAGCGGATATAACCAAATGTCAGGAGTGTCAAACGATAGGTCGGAACTACCTGGTTCATACAGCGCCAGCTACGTGAACCAAAGCGGATATAACCAAATGTCAGAAGTGAGTGTAAACCACGAGGCACCGAACCAGTGCAACACAAACTGGAAATACCAGCCACATTATCAGTATTGACGACATATTTGGCACTGATTGCACGACATGATCATACAGTCACCAATTTATGTAGCCGAGCTTTGTGCACCAGCAACACAGGTGGAGCATAGCGACCCGGCAATTTTCATGTTGGCCCATTAAATGAATGTAACAACTTGTGTTTCAATGGGGCCAACTTACCGAATGCGACGGAGCTTTGCGATGAAAAAACTTAGTTAATTCTAAGCACTAGACAGTAGATAATAGCTCAGCTGTAGCACTCTTTCGGTGCCTAGCTACCATGCCACTCAAAGGAAACACGAGGGCTGGGATACTGCCAAGTTGCTCAAGCCTAGACAGGGGAAGTAGCGAGGGCAGGGATCGGATTCGAACCAGACCTTTCGGTGAGTAAATTCGCGTTCTAACCACTGAACCACCTCGCCATCCTAAATACTAGGTAAACAAAATCAAAGTAGTCATTCGGACAATGCGATGGCTCCTCAATAGTGCGTGATGCGTGTTCACACTCAGACATAATGACGCTATTCTGTGTTGCGTTCCTGGGAAGCACTTCTTCAGTAACCGAATTCGAAATCAACGCGCACTAGGCACAGCACAGTCGTGCAAACATAAATGGACAAACATACTCAGTCCTGACTAAATGTTCTAATTTTGAATCCCGGACCCATACCACGCAATATAAGCAAAAAAGTAAGACTGAGCTGAAAATTTCAAAACAGTGTACGAAACACCATTAAGGTTACTTCTCCCAAAAGCAGAACTTTTGAATTTTGAACGGACTTCCATCACCGCACAATCATGGCTTGTGAAGCTGCCCCGATTAGTAAGCCGGTGAACAAAATCAAATTCCTACCTCTAAAGACTCCGACGAACCAAGGGGAGCCGAAATACTGATGCAATACTTCACATTTTGAAGATGTAAAACGTATAGCGAAACCAGGGGTCATATCCGAAATTCTATTCAAAGTAGAATGCCCGAATTAGTGGTTGTCAAACAACACAATAATAGCGTCAACATAGTCCAGGTCAACTAGTCTTTCGAAAAATGTGACTTCAATACACAAAGCCTGGACCCCTAAGTGTGCATCCAACGATAACATCGGTGGTCCGAATTCATTGTGGTGAATAACAGGGCGGTTATTTCTCGACAGCGTCCTCCCTCGAACCAGTGCAACAGTTGTTCAACGATGGAACAATAACTGAGAAACAAAGAGCAGCCGGCTTTTCAACCGTTGGCAGTGCTTATGAAAAGCGCGACCGGCACAGGGGTGAGTGTTTTCAGGTGTTCAATAAAGCGAGAAAGCTTCAGATCCCGAGCTGAGGCGTTACGCACGTGCATATTCGATGGAATCCGAAAAGCCCCCAGCAACAAAAGTTGAATACCAAGTTTTAAGATCACCACTAAACACATCATAAGTCCAGCAGCCATCATTGCAGCCGCCGCAGCAGCGTCACCTGCGGGACCTGCGTTAGGACCCCCAGCAGTCTGACCGCCAGTAGCGGCAAGCATTGCTGCAGCTGAAGCATGTGGAAGGCTACTCGCCAAAGCTTGAGTAACTGCGGCAGCTTGTCCACCGGTACGACCAGCAACTGTGACTCCTGTTCCACCTCCTCCAAAAAGTCCTGCTGCAAGGACATTATTCTGTAGAACAAAGGGAGAAATTGTGGCAACAGACGTGGAAAAGGGAAAAGGTGATCAACAGAGAACGCGGTGGAATAGCTCCTATGTTGCATGTATAATACTATCCCAAAAGTGGTATTGTGCTGAATATCTCATTTAGCTTACGATTCAGTGTACCTGGATCGATACGGTAGCTCAGGACAAGTGGCAACCCAAATGGGTGATGAAATCTAGTGGGTAATAGATATAAGTATTTGTCGTAAACATTCATAGGGCTTATGGCAAGTCTTCAAAAGACAAGAAAAGCAGCTCGGTTATGACATCCTTTCGTGAAACGAAGTATCGCAAAGGCTGAGATGCTAACAAGCTTAGACAGCGACGATCCTAAGGACATAACAATAGACGAGCCTGAGCGAGGCGGTCCGGTTGGGAAATGATAATAAACGCATCACTAGGGCTGGTTATTTCCTCCAGAGCTTCCAGCGACGTACAACCAAAACCACGTGAGCCCCCAACCTGGGAGGAGTGAGCAACTTATGGTAGTAAGTTCCACTGAAGGAGCTTTTACTTTACGTTGTCGTGCTATGGTCTGTCTCGCCCGAACATTTCGACAAATTCTTGGTCAACGAAGTCTGCATTGTATAGCAGACGTTAACTGACTACGGCGCTTATGACATGACAGTCCATGACTGAATAGATTGCGCAGTTAGACCAGCAGATGAGGCTTATTCGATTACACTGATTCTTAGGCATGCGATACGTATGTTCGACTGCCGTCCAAAGAAAGCCGTTTTCCACTCCAAACCATTGTTGGCGAAAGATTCGAGAATGACGGGTCATAACGTGGCAACGCGAAAGCAATTCTTGTTCAGTTAAGCGCCGTGGGGTCTTCGAACCTTCCTGGCTGGGGTCTACATGATTTCTGTATGTGGTTGGAAAACCTGCAGGACATGACTCAAGAGTTACCTTTACCGATAGGAATAGTCGTTCAACTGAAACACCGTTCGGTATGCAGCTACAATGACGGCAGCGAAGCAGCAGTGTTGAACGCTGTCATGCTGTCGATGACGATGACGTAATGCCATCGAAGGAAGCACGAGGGCTGACATACTGCCAGGTTGCCTGACCCTAGACGAGGGCAGTCGAGACGTGGAGGTTGGGTCGGAACTACGTACATTCCGAGCAGTGAGTCTGTGTCTAAACCATTGAGCTGTTTCGAGTTTGGGATAGGTCGATCGGACTATAGGAGGGCTGAAGAACGAAAGACAACGGTGAATGCTCTGGCACAAAAAGCTTGGAGAAGCGGCATAAGCAGCCTTCTTGGACCAAGGCAAAAGGAACTGTTCATTCCAGGACAGAAGACAGCTGGCTTCTTAATACATCACCGACAACTTTGGTGCCACACCATTCTGAGTTGATTCCCAATATTGGATTACGCTTCATCTGATACGACAGTTGGTGGGTTTGACGCATGCTGCCTTTCGAATCCTCGGACCACACGTGATTTCTGATGCAAGTAGTAATAGGCCTCCTTTCGATTTGCTTGCATGCCCCTGATGATGGAGACAGGAAAGCTTCCTTCACATTTCCGAGATTACGGCATATCGTTGTGGCATCATCTAAAAAGGAATGGCAAGTACGACCCTCCACTTCAGCAAAAATTCGCCCTCATTGCGATTGCGTCGCTTCTAGCTGATTTCGGCCATAGTGCTAAGACATCGGTGGACGTGAGGATGTCACTGATTCCCCGTACGAGGCGGCCAAGTCTTTCAATCGTACAACAATACGGAGACCCAACGATATGCCTGTTCGATGCCATAAGCAGCTATATTGGAAAGCGCAAGTCCATCGGGATGGAGTTAGAATTAGGGCAACTTACGAGGTGCGTAGTGTACCACAGCCTTCGGTTTCACTCCCAGAAATCTCAGATACATGTTGAAAACTGCACGTCCTGCAGCATGAGTTTGCACTCTGGACGCAAAGCATATATTCAAGGACAGGATGACCTTGGTAGGATTTTTCCAAAACTATGTCAGCATATTCCAGGCCAATTTTTTTTCTTTCGAAGAGATCTGAACAGCAAGGTATCGCAGGCCTTCCAGTGTCCGCCTCATTATAAGCAACAACAAAATTAAACGATAATGGAAAACGGTTACCCATGTCGGAGAAAAGCTTTTGCAGTTCCCCATACACGGTGCGCCAAGTTTGTGAAATACAAACGGGGCTTTCGTTAGTACTGCATAAAGTCCGTGGTTAGCGCATAACTACAGCACGTCCTAACCACGTCTTTGTTAGTCCTAGCTGACAACTCA
Source organism: Opisthorchis viverrini (assembly GCF_000715545.1). Lineage (NCBI taxonomy): Eukaryota > Metazoa > Platyhelminthes > Trematoda > Opisthorchiida > Opisthorchiidae > Opisthorchis > Opisthorchis viverrini. The sequence continues at coordinate 441,301 of NW_008752052.1, read as the reverse complement.
ATTGGGACGCAGCAACGCAATCTAACTACTTACGTATTCAAACTCCGGAAATCATAGCAATATCTGGGCTCTTAGTGCATCGCAATAAAGTGCATAAATCATCGGGGGGGGGGGCTAGATGGCTCAAGTGGTTACAGTGCGAAGTTACTGACCGGAAGGTCGCGGCTCAAACCCGAACTCTGCCCCTCGATTTCCTCTATCCGGGCTTGGGCAACCTGGAAGTATCCCAGCCCTTGTGCTTCCCTCGGNACTCTGCCCCCGTCGATTTCCTCTATCCGGGCTTGGGCAACCTGGAAGTATCCCAGCCCTTGTGCTTCCCTCGGGTGGCATGACAGACAGACCTTGGAAGAATGTTACATCTGAACGGTTTTTTAACAGCATAAGCCGTCGTAAGAGCTGTATCTGACTGCATCTAAACTAGACTTTTTGGCGTAAGCAGATGGGACGAACAGGCAACGATCACCGGTACGCTTACGGGGCACCCACACGCGTTGCCAAGCCAACCGCAGTTGAAAATCAACCACTCAGAGACCCTTCAGTTTGGTGACGTCGGAAAATACCAACCTGAGCAAAAACGGCCGCAGTGGCTTCCGAATCACCTGAGTTTCACAACCAGAAGCGAGCCGAAACCGACAGGGAAGTCAGTTTAAAAACCGGTCTTAAATCGTTTGAGACATTGCGATGGAGAGAAAGTCCAGCATGTATCTGTGTATGTATGCAACAGCAGACTGTTGTCCAGCTTTTTCGTTATATCTCAATGGGTCGCCGAGGTACACAAACCGCCATACCACGGTGAGGTTCAGTCTCGTTGTGACGGAGGATGCGGACGTTAAAGGCCGCCAGGTTCACTAAGCGTTGACCACAGCCGTGTCCAGTTTATTGCGGTAAACGGCAGTGGGCAGTGCATAGGTCAACTGATCCCCACTTGACAGCCCACTGACAATGCTGGATTTATGAACCAATTTACCAGCTCCCGCCTGCAATACGCAGCTACCTACCCCCTCTCCCCAAATCACCGATGAACGAAACTGCGGCAGCTACAACAACTGTACGATGAGTACGCGGGTATTACAGCTGAGTGATGTGCAGCAGGGGACACTTCGAGACGACCGACGTGGCAAATGTGCAGTTCACGGCTGTCTGAGGACTGGGGTCATCATCATCGACAGCATGACATCAGTGTTCAACACCAATGCTTCACTGACGTACAACCATGATTTACTTGAAAGCCTTATTGTAAAGAGTAAAGATGGACGGGGAAGGGACTTAGAGCTAGCTTACCACAATCATTCCGAGGTGCCTAAACCTCCAGACATTCACTCAGGCAGTCTGAATAGAAACTGACAAGAACGCCACTGACATCGGTTGGCA
>NW_008752052.1:431236-438183 GCF_000715545.1 Opisthorchis viverrini | reverse complement strand
GGGTATTACAGCTGAGTGATGTGCAGCAGGGGACACTTCGAGACGACCGACGTGGCAAATGTGCAGTTCACGCCTGTCTGAGGACTGAGGTCATCATCATCGACAGCATGACATCAGTGTTCAACACTGATGCTTCACTGACGTACAACCATGATTTACTTGAAAGCCTTATTGTAAAGAGTAAAGATGGACGGGGAAGGGACTTAGAGCTAGCTTACCACAATCATTCCGAGGTGCCTAAACCTCCAGACATTCACTCAGGCAGTCTGAATAGAAACTGACAAGAACGCCACTGACATCGGTTGGCAGCCATATCTTGTAGTGTCTACAACCAGGTACAGTGAGGATCACGCGGTCCTCATCCTGGAAGGCGAGTAGCACCGACAGCACCCAAGCGTTTTGTGATCTCTTTCAAACTCCTCTGCCATGTCAAGGGTTGGCCACCTCTCTGTTTACGCCACTCCGAGTTGAGCATGGAAAACAGCACTCTCTTCGGCAAACGATGTTTCGGCATACGCAACACATGTCCCAACCAACGCAGCTTCTGGTGCTGGACACATTCTTCAATGGAAGTACCCGTTACACAACCAAAAACGCGCTTTCTAACTGCCTCGTTACGGATTCGCCGACACCAACCCACACGAGCTATGGTTCTGAGACAACGATTATCGACACCTGAAAAGTGGGGTTCTGCCATAGCACTCAGATAAAAGAAACCTAACCACAAGGTAGCGGTTTTTCGCGTAAGACTGCCAGCGCAGCCCACATTTTTGAGCAGCCAGTCGCCACCCCTACTTATTGACTTATTGATATGGAAGGCAGTCACACGTACACTTCCCAGTACGCCCTTAAATACACAAACCGTCGTAGTCTCTTTGAGAGGCTTTAGATGCTCGAAGCAAACATGCGTAAAAAACGCAGAAAACCACCGATCCGAGTAAAGGTTTCGATTCTACTTGTGGACTGAGCCAACACAATTAAGGTTTACAACATGAGCCGATACGAACGAAAGAGTAGAACAAACTAACAAACGAAGTCCTATATTCTACCCTTACTTGTCCATAAGCGGCTGTTGACAAGTTGTTACGCCGTTGAACCAGTCCAAGTGCAGCATTTTGGTTGCCGACACCCCAGCCTCCGTAATCTGCTGCAATCGATTCATCAGCGTCTCGTGCGTCATAATTCTGCCGCGAGCCTTTTGGAGGAGCGCCCTGAAACGAGTGAAGACAGGATAAAGAAACTCACCTCAAGAAGCTCAGCAATAGCTTGTAGACAATCGACGACCTTATCGAGATCTCCAACCAGCTGGATGACACGGTCAGTCGACCCAGGGCAGAGCATTTGGTATACTTTCAATGTTTGTAAACCCGATTGCTGAGAAGATTTAGATAGATTTGTAGACATACCTCCCGCAGCTCTTTTATCTTATATCCACCACGACCAATGATGCAACCCGCTTGACTCTGATGCACCAGTAATCTCAAATCCACTCCCTCGTCACGATTGTTCTGCATCTGCAGGTATAACTTCAGATCAAACAGGCAGTACCCTTTCCAAATTCTCCACAAATATTTCAAGGACAGAGCCAAGATCTCCATCCAGAACAAGGACCCTTGGAACAAAAACAAACGATTAAAGGGGTAACAATGAGGGGCTTCGGCCGCAATACCTTTCAGGTCCATTGCTATCTGGGATCATAACCTTCACGGAATACTACGAACAGCAACCAGAAAACAAGAACCCACCGGAGAGGGACCGGTTGAATAGCACGCGGGAGATCAGGACGGGACGGGGCGGGACGGGGTAGGGTGGGTTACGAACCATGTATCGGGCAGGTGGCGGGACATTTCGGGCGGGCCAAGAGTGGGAGAAAACCATAATGGATAGAAAGGAACAGAAAATAGGCCAAGGTGTTAGAACTTAGAAAAACCTATCTCCCAAGAAAAAACACCAGAATTCGGGGGAAAAGTAACGTACCTCCTCTCGAATCCGCTGAATATTTTCGCCGCCTTTGCCAATGATAACTCCGGCAGCCTAAAAATGTTGCTGTCTCGGTGATTGAAAGGGAGAAATACCTTGGTCGATATAAGGAACCGTAGCTCTACCTTAGGGCCTTCACCACGCCTCATTTTCTCCGAAATAACGTCTCCCACTGTCAGGCTATACGCCGAACCAGAGCGCACCAAACGGATTCAGACGCGCCACGACCTTCGGCGCCCCAGAGAGTTTAGGCGGGAGTCTGACGTTTGAAACAAAAAGCATAGGAAACGAGGAGACAAGCCGTGACAGCGACTTGCTAGTAGATGATGGTTGCCAATTCTGTTAGACAAGGGATACTGTTATTTTCCGCCTGTCGCTGGAATTTTCATGCGCGTTCTTTGAATTTTGGCAGTTCGGGTATCCGGTGATGGGGCATGCAATCCGTGTACTAGCCAGCATTGTGATTGGTTGGTTGAGGGCGAGTCAGGAAGCGCGCGCGTTCCAAATGCATTTATGCACGAGCCAAGAAAAAACGAATTGAATTTTTAAAGCCCATAAACTAAGGAAAGACGGATTGTCAGCGTAAGCGAGAAAATAGCATGAAACCACTTAAAGAATTTATTCCTGCAAATCTCTGCCTGTCGGTGTGAAATATGCACAATTTTACGAGTATAAAATGAATGAGGAAATTTAACATCTAAAAAGTATCCACGTATCTTACATTGCCCCCCATCGACCTGCCTTCGCACGATCTGTTCCTGACTACCCAAACCACTTCGTCTAATAAAAGCTCGGCAAGAACTCGACATTCTAGTTTTCGGAAATCTCGATTCAAACTTAGCTATAGTCTTGGATATGTATACATATTCAAGACTTTTGCAGTCGGAAGAATAAGTTCATTTCATTTTAGCTAATCATATTTATGCCCCAATAATACTCAGCGAAGGCAGTAATGTCCTGTGAAGGAAAGCCGAAAATAAGCCAAACGACTTCGCCCCGATTTGAACCGCGAACCAAAAGGTACCTGCGCTCAAGCTTATCCCACCTGACCATTGAGCCACGGAAGCCCATTGGTTAAAACCTCTGCTAATCACTAAGGCCCCATTTGGAGTGGTCGTATGTTATGCTATGGATCACGTGACTCGGACCAGCCACTCATTTGCTTCAGTTTGAGTTGCACGTAAATCGAGTTCCCGGTGCTGACGCGCAGTATTTGTGCGATGAAAAGGATTTTTCGAAAGCTATATATCACTGATGTACTGTAACAGACAAGCAATAAAGTTCAGAATACCATTCCGAACTTTTGAGCTTTATCTCGGTATTCCAGGGCCTCAGGGATGCTATAATTTTTTCCACCAGAACTATTCCGCCAGGGGTATGATTGCTGCAGTGCACAGTGAGATTTGGTGTGTTCTGAAAATCTGAACGTTGTTTCGAATGATTTTTGGTCGAGCACATATGCAGTAGTGGCAACATCTTGGCGTAAAAAGCTTGATTCCATTCGCACATGTTTTACAGCCAAGATCATTGAGCGGTCAAAGAGTTCCTCCGGCGTTTGATGCACACAATCAGGGCCCACACCCAAGATCCCCGGGTCGGGTTTGCTTTGGCCGTTCAGAGAACTCCCTTTAACTGAAAGGCACAAGCGAAAAAAGTTGCGCAACACTACCCCTCAAGTTCTCAGCGCTGGACAGTATGCCGTGAGAAACTCTAATGGGGACCAGTGCCGAAGAAGAGTAGATCGCTGAGTTATTGATTCACGGATTGATGCACTGGACTAGGACTTTCTCCCATGCTTCGCGGGTCGGCTTTGTTCTTGTGGTTCAGCGGCTGGCGTTCAGCGGCTGGCACAAGCGAAAAAATGGAGTGGCATTATTCTTCATCTTCTCAGTTAGGGGCAGTAAGATTTCCAGGGTGAGCAGTCGCACTAAAAAGCGTCCAATAGGGCCTTGAACTGGGTACTAGATGTATCGTGAACAACCGTAGGGGGAAGGTTGTTTCACACACCAACTACACGAAATGAGGAAACAAATTTCTCAACTAAATTGCACGCTCTCAGCCTGAAAATCTTCCTACCATATCTCCGCCGTGTTTCCGGTGGGTCGGCGGTGAAGATCCTGTTTGACAAACTTGGTTCATGCAGTGCAAAAGAAGCATGGGTCTCCTCGGAGTCGGCAATATTCCAGGAGAAAGAGACCAAGCTCCGCGAGACGCGTTTCATGGTCCTTAATTTGAAACCGACAAAAATTTTCGTAGCAGCTCGTTAGACAACCTCAATGAAGGCTACGTCCTCCGTGCGTCCTGAGTAGACAGCTGGGTTGGTATATTTAAGAAGAAGTCGGACGTTGGCCTCATAGCGTTCATGAAAATAACATGGGAGAAAGTGGGCCAAACATCCGTAGAACGACGAATGCCTTTTGATCCTATCAACATGATACAGTGAAAAGGACTTTTTTGAAGAAGGCCAAATATCAAGATCCTTTTTGGCAAATGCCCTCGTGATGTCCGCTGGTCCATTCTCACCATGCGCGGCAAAGGCATTCGCTGGGTTGCCTCCAAGTGACATATGGACGCACTTTTCGTCATTATCGAGGAGATACCAGTCCGACAACAACCGGCTTGCAGCGACTAGATTCATTTATGGGGCGCTGGCATTTAGGCTCCAGCAATTCATGTCATGAGTAAAAAGGTAGACATGCATACGAAAGACCCCATGGAGGGTCTCCGACGTAGATCGGAAACAGGAGTGATCCTTGAAGAATTCCACCGCAGATCAGGCCTCGGAGGACAGTAGATAGGAGCTACTTTCATACATAATATTCAATATGATAAGAATGCTTTAATCCGGAGTACAATTTCTTAATGAATCCCACGAGACTCAAACTTGTGGAGCAGTAGAACGTGTGGGACTCGGCCGAATATTTCAGAAAACTCAGAAATTATGGCTGGCGTCAAGCTCTCCATATCAACGAGCATACTCATCAGGCGAGAATCCGTGTTGCACTGGGAATAGCAAGTTGTTTTTGGTGAAGTGGTCCATGATGGTCCGCTCCGGAATGCGCTCTATCACCTTGCACGAACGCTTGTGGGGCTTATAGACCTGTGACTACCGGAATATAATCGACCACCGGTTTTGTAGATTCGCGTGACCATTGATTCCTTCCAAGCGGATAGGAGGCTGCCTACGTTGATCGACCGACAGAACGTCAGGCGAAAATACTGTGACAGCGTGGGTGTCGTGAACCTCATGATCTTTGAATGGACATAGTTCGGCCTCAACGGGCAAGAGGAGGCAAACACACCGCTCTGCGAAGACCAAGTTGGTTGGTCGCCATACGTAGTTGTCTTGCGAAGACTGGACTTGACGCGGTCCCTTGCACAGAACACGGGACTGCATGAGGAGGCAAACACACCGCTCTGCGAAGACCGAGTTGGTTGGTCGCCATACGTAGTTGTCCTGCGAAGACTGGACGTGACGCGGTCCCTCGCACAGAACACGGGACTGCATATTATTCTCTCCATATCCTCTGAACGCTTTATTTACCACTATTAGGTCGCCCATGGGTTCTGCATCTTTCCCCAAGGAGAAAGCGTTGGCTTGCTTCTTCATCGGTATTATTTACTTAAAAAGGGCACTTTTTAATTTCCAGCCGGTTTCTAGTATCTGGGGTTGTTTCGATTGGTGGATTTCTGAGTAACGGCACTAACGAATCTTACAAGATGCCGGCTCATCTTATGCGTCTCCCGTAGTTATATTTTTGAAGAATAGTTGGGGCCTTTCTTCCGATGGGCGCCCTATCCTTTTGGGTAACCTTCGGTCTGCTCAACTGTGCACATGTTTCTTCCACTCGCAAACCGAGTCGAACACGTGGCATTTCTGAACAACGGTTCTCTATTTCTCTTCTGCCGAATATGGTCCCGATTTAAGTTGGCCAATGAAGATATGGACCACTGAGTGGTCTGTAGGGCGGAAGTTTTGACTGCATGATTGGGATTGAGGGTTCCTAGTCCAGTAGCAGATTAAATCAAAGTTTAGCACGCAGTAGCCACCATACCTTGGTGGAGCACTTGATCAGCGAAGCATCTTCTGTTGGTGATAACCAGATCCAGTAGCTATATTTGGCCTCTATGGTGTCTGGTGGCTGCGACGGCATAATGAGCTCAAGCGCCCTGCTGACAAACTTGGATCGTCACCGATATTAGTTGTCCACCACGCGCTCAAGAAACATCCACGAGGCCTTTGAGGTGATAAGATCGATCGATTGCAGGGGGTATGTAAGGGGCTAGCTGGGGCATGGTTTTATAAGGAGCAGTCATCTTCTGTTGGGCCCGAAGACAAATGCTGATCAACACTGAAAACATGGTAATCCTTCCAACGTGGTATTCCTCTCAGACAAATCATTCCGAGTGAGAATAGGGCCGACCCACTCTTCTCAAGGGCCGGTTTTCATTGGAGTTCCTCAGGGCTCCGTCCTGGGACCAGTGTCGTTTCCGAGCTACGTCGACGACCTCCCAAATGTTTTTGTAAGGCCATGTATACTTTTTGCGGACGACTTGAAATCCTGGAGTTTCAATGCCAGTGCCCTCCAAATGAATGTAGACACTGCCAAGCAGTGGTCGTTGGACTGGCACATTCCTCTGAATGATGAAAAGTGCGTCCATATGTCGTTTGGAGGGGATCCAGCGAATGCCTTTGTTATGCGTGGTGAGAAAGGGCCAGAAAACATCATAAGGATAGATGCCAAAAAGGATTTGGGCATCTGGGTCTCCTCAAATTTGTCCTTCTCACTACACCGCCAGAAATCGGCTCAAAATGCATTCGCCATTCTACAGATGATCCGACGCACCTTCTCCCGTATTACTCGCATGGACTTCCAAACACTCTATAGGGCCTACGTTAGACCGCTCTGGAACACGCCAACCAATTTGTCTATCCAGGACTCACGAAAGACGTCACCCTCATTGAG
>NW_008752052.1:420153-425438 GCF_000715545.1 Opisthorchis viverrini | reverse complement strand
CACTATCATTATCATAATATTTATCCACAACCAGAGTATGGCATACAGTCATGATTAATTATACGATTACAAGAGAATGGGACAGGACTGGGGGGTTTTAGAGTGCTTGGGATTGCGCAAAACAACGGCAGTCTCATGGTGTGCAGTTTATCATTATCATAATATTTATCCCCAACCAGTGTGTGGCATACTGTCATTCATGATTATACGATTACAAGAGAATGGGACAGGACTGGGGGGTTTTAGAGTGCTTGGGATTGCGCAAAACAACGGCAGTCTCATAAACGGTGTGCAGTATCCAATGTAGACTTGACCACGCCCAAACGGCATGGGAAGGGAGACAAATTACCAGGACTTTATCTTACTTTGAGGGGCATACCAAGCTGAAACAAGGTCATATCGTTGGGGTTTGAAGGCGGCAGGCAAAAAACAACGAGAAAGGACGAACAAGAGGCATCATACTTGGTGCATTATGAGAAAGCTTCAAACTGCCTGTACAGCAAAGGCCAGTCTAAACGTGAGTTCATGTTCTCGGTATGAATTCAATTTGGTATGAATTCTATCAAACTTTTAGTGTGCCCTCCGTCTAGTAAAACCCCACGCCGCTAATCATTTTTTAGTTTACCAAGCTTGCACATGGATCATTCTCCAGAAATAACTCTGGAATTGTGCAGACCATCATAAATTTTGCAGTTTGCAGACAACCCCCTCATTTGTCGAGCCACTCTGGCAAACCTGACGCTCAGTCGCACCTCGCTTTCCTCTACGACTGGCGCCGAAACACCCCTGAACTTTACGATAACACAGTTCTCGGACAAAATGCGACCATCCCCCCATTATGTTTTGCTTTCTCTCTGAATTGCCTCATGCATCGGTAGCCTGTACTCTTTGCCTGATCCACATGTGCTGCACTGGAAGCCAGACCTTTTCCAGGCAACTAACCCCTAGTTCCCTCCAGCTGGGCCCATGCCGTGGATTAGTCTATCAGCTCTGTTCAATAACTGGTGTTATGTTTCACCTACGCATAACCAGCATAAACCAAGGCCAACTAATATCGGCGTCACTTAATCCTGAGAGCGCACCAAAAGCCAAAAGATCTTTTGGCGATGCACAGTGGACGAAACCGTTGTAGGGCTCCATAAACGATTGAACACGCACACATAACATTACCGTGATACTCTCCTTGACCTGGTAACTCACCTTTGTCATCATTTAGCCATAGGGCACACGCTCCACACATCGGCTTCTGCTTCTTTTGATTCAGTATTAGCTAACATTCAATTATCCTCCTCCGAGGTCCCAGCGACCGTTTGTGGCTCGCGTGTTCCGACAAACTCAGCTGTTTCACTGGCCTGGTTTTCCATTGACTAGTTAAAATATCTTGCAGCTAGAGCTCCTTGTCAATTCACAAACCGCAATTTACCGCTTGGTGGCTTGTCACCTTGTAGAGATGGTATTATGCAAGATGGTGGTGGTTGCGTGCACGCCGCATAGAGGGTCTCCTTTTCGCGTTACACCATAAAACGTTTATATATTTTCCAATCCTTATAGCAGCACGAGTCCTTTGCTTGTCACCGGTCGTTTTGAGCCCGTCCTTTGGTTCAGGAAATCCATAAAAAAGCACTGTTGTTTCCTGTTTGCAACCACTGGGTTTGACCTACCCCGGTCGCGTCATTTATCTGGCAATCATACAAACTACAGATGGTAGGAAACTGAAAATTTGTATAAAAATTTCAAAAAGTGCATGAAATAGTCTAAAGATACTCTGCGGTGCCCGGGGTTCACATAGACATGTGAAGCCGCAGCCACCTCCATCTTGGTTAGGGATTAACCGGATCGAGGCCCACATTGTAAACCGGCCATAACACATGCATTCGTCTCCACTGCTCATGTGAATGGCCACACGAAATAAATAAATTTAAAAATTATTGGAAACCATAATCCTCTTCTACCAGCATCCAAGGTGAGCGCCTGTGGGCTTTTTCGTCAAGGATCACTTGCCGACTGCAGCTGAAAGCATTTTCGGGGACTGACTACTCTTTCTCGTAGACTCATTTTTTCTCTTAATTGTGTTTTCCAACGCACGCAGCTAATTTCAGATAAACTAATACAACACCTAGGAAGTTCTATTCCCATCGGTGTTCGCTGTCACTTATTGCACCACCTCTATATACACCTATTTTTTATGACCCGTAATATAACGGTACTAAATGGGCATGCTTCAGCGGTCCGTGACATTCACGCTACTGAGCACAAATCTAACTCTGTCCTGCCTCAAATAGCCACTTGCTGTCACCATCCTAATTACGATACCTCCTCAAACTCATTAGGTCCTACTTATCCCAATCCGTTTCATCCTCTTTCCAAGTGTTGATCTTCGGCAGCACGCGTTTTAAAAGCCCTGTATTGTCGACGTTCCCTCCAATTCGTCCGACCTCCACATATAAATGGATCAACAACTAAACCAAAAATACCTGAGATCCTATATTGGCTTCGTTTTCCCTGTGTGGTTATCCTTGTCCAACCCAAAATCCCAACACCCACAAAAGTACACATCGCTGGTCCGATCACCTCAAATTCGTCTAGCTGCGCAGCGCACAACACCCAACAGATTAGTGGAAGACAAAACTATTTCCGTATTGGAGAGATCAAGTTATTCTGTGTCAACCTCTGGCACCGATAACGCTTCGGGCCGACTGCCGACTCCACAGCCTGAATTTCCCACTAGCCCGCTGCTCGCGACTTTCGAAAGGGCTCCAAACATTTTGCGCCGATTGGACCACGTGATTTCTACTCCGAAGACCATTTACTTCGTAAAGCCTTGATTTCCATTTCTGGTAGCCAATGGTGGCGACCGAGAGGGATCAGTCCTTGACATGGACACAAAACATGAGAGCCCTTGATAGTCAACTTTGTCATAATTATAACTACAATGACCCGGATCTGGACTGCGAGACAAAACAAATCAGTTGGTAGTGACGCTGACAGACATGGCTGGGTCATGTTACTATTGGCACCATTACATCAAAGATATCGCCTTCATAGCAATGTTCATTCCGAACTACTGGGTGGCTCACCGTCAGACACGATCGTACTGTTGCATTCAGAATAAAAGCGTTGTTGGCGGGGTTTGTGGATGAAGGGGATCGCGCGTCAGCAAGGTGGTGTCACAAAAAGTCGGCGTCGTTCGATGTCGACGTGGTCACCACTAAACCGAATCGGGTAGGGAGGCATAGTTTCTATTGCTTTTAGGGGGACACGGACGCAAGCAAGACCGGATCGGTGGAATTTGAGGGTGGCTTTCGAAACCAAAACAAAGTAGGGCGAAAAAGTGGCATCCTGTCTGACTCGTGACAAGAAAACTGCAAACTGCCAGAAAAACGGATTCGGTGAAGCCGCTAATTTTGGGTGGTGCAGCTGACCAGCTTGAGCTCAAATGTAAATCATATGCTGAGGCCACATAGCATGAGGCTGTTGAGAAAAAGAAAAGGGTAACCAAGAGCGCAGGCGAAAACGATGAAGTAGATGGATTGACAATGCCGACAACTGGTAGCAGGAATCAAAAAAGCATGATATCAAGTGAAATGTTTCAGAGGAAATGGCGCAGCTGCTAGAGTGGATAGTAGTGTAAAGGATCTCTGGGAGAGTAGGTTGGTGGCAGCATGCAACCCGGAACGCAAATGGCGCAGAAAATTATTGACTTTGTGAAAAGTGTAGACCGAAAGTCCACCGAAGTGGCTATATTCGAACGAAAGGTGCAACAAAGTAAAACGAACGCGTCCTGGAATAATCTTTGTTGTGATTATGGAAATCAAATGTATAGGACTGATGTGGGTAAACTTCTTAGATGGTTGATTTATTAATCTGTTATCTATAACATGAGTTAGACAGTACCAGAAATGGAATTAATTGTGGGAAAGTTATCCATCTGTCCCGAAACACCGCCATTAGCCTCAAGTAACCACCAGCCTCAAGTTAATAAATGATGCATTACGAATAAAAGGCCTTTGGGCACTAGTCTTGAATGCTGGCAGTGAAGGGTTAGGAACGTTTGTATGCATATAATTCACATTTTATTTGTTCACTCTTGGGAGCAGCATGTAGGTGGTTGTTCTTTGGGGGTTCGACTGAGTGGGTTCTAGTGCGGTACAGCCACAATTATAATAAGGGCAGCTGCAGCTCCACACGTTGGTGCTAGCCACGGGCATCACAGAGTCTCTAAACTATTCCAGGAGGCCAGTTTTTTTATTTTTCACCGTCTATAGCTATAACTTTGTCAGTTAAATGACGCAACCAGGACGAGTCCAGTCCAGCGGCAACAAACAGAAAATAACAGTGCTCTCTTATTGATCTCCTGAACTAAAGGCCATGCTCGCAACCACCGGCGATAGGTGAGGCACCCGTGCTACTGGAGGGCTGGCGGGTATACAAAGGCACCACAGTGTAACAAAACAAACAAACAAAACAAGGCGACTCTCCCTGCAGGATGTTTTTCGGACGAGGTTTTTATCTGTCGTGCACGCCGACAGATCAGCAAGGTTGCATGCCATCAAGCAGTCATAAATGCTGCTTCCTGTGCTTGGAAGGAAGCGATTGTCACGTCAATCTACAAAACTGGTGACCGACTATCGCCTGTACAGGCCCATAAGCCTCACTAGCGTGCCGGGCAAGGTGATGGAACGCATTCTGGAGCGAGCTATCCTAGATCACCTTACTTCCAGCAACCTGATATCTCCAACTCAACACGGATTTCTCCCAAACAGCTCTTCCATAACAAGTGTGCTCGTGTGTATGGCCAGCTCAACCCAAGCCAAGGACGAACGACCCATATCGGATGCCATATTTTTCAATTTCTCAGAAGAACTTGATAGAATCCCGCATGACCCGCTTCTCCACAAACTCGAGTCCTATGGGTTTCAAGGGAAATCCCTCACTGGATCAAGGCATCTCTATCAGACAGATCATTCCGGATGAGAATAGACTCGACCTACTCTTCTACAGCGCTGGTCTCCGTTGGAGTCCCTCAAAGCTCCGTCCTGGGACCAGTGATGCTTCTGATCTACGTCAACGACCTTCCTGATGTTCTCGCACGCCCGCGTCTTTCTGGGAACAACTTCAAATCCTGGAGTTCCAATGCCAGTGCCCTCCAAAGGGATGTGGATGCTGCAATGCAGCGGTCGTTTCACTGGCACATTCCTCTTAATGATAAAAAGTGAGTCCATAGGTCATTTGGAGGAGACTCGGCGATTGCCTTTGTCATACATAGTGATAAAGGGCCAGAAAAC
>NW_008752052.1:404747-420120 GCF_000715545.1 Opisthorchis viverrini | reverse complement strand
TTTCACCGTTGACCTAACAAACAAACGGCGGGGACATGGTAATAAGATTTTCAGGCTCAGAGCGCAAGCACTCAGGCGAAATTTTTTCTCATTCCGGGTGGTAGGTGCGTGGAACGACCTACCTTCGACGGTTGTCCTCGCTCCTCCTATAAACCAGTTCAAAGCGCTACTGGACATTAATTTATGCAAATCCTTGCGCTGGCAAGCATACTGCTCTGCGTTGAGAACATAAAGAGCAGTGCTACACCTTTTTTCACTTGTGCCCTTCAGGTGAACGACAGCCACTGAACGACAGGCAGGAAACCGTCCCCGGGAACTTGGGCAAAAGCCTCGATCCTGTGTATTAATCCGTGAATTCGTGATATGAGGCGGCAGCTACCATTGAGAAAACGAGGACAGGGCGGGGATCGCCAGAGCGTATGAACCATAGCTAAACGATGATGAGGCGTAAGTGACCGAGCCAAACGGTGGCGCACCGCAACGTCGTGTGCGTTGACTGGATGGGTTGTGAGGCGTTCCCCAGGTATGAGGAGCCCTGTCTTTGGCCTGTTTTGTGTTGCTTAGAGTCAGGCAAGACGGGGCACCAGTGATTAAACAGAGCGGTATACAGCCGGATCTTTCGTTATCAACAATGTGACTAATTGAGCGAGTACAAAGTTCACCTTTACAACACCGACACTGACTGACAATTTCACCAGTTATACACAAGAATAAATCAAATATACATTTTGAATCAAGATTATAATAATACTACGTCTGCTGTGGTGGAGAATGTTGGTCGCTCAGATGTCACATATTGTCTTTGGCTTGTTCGCTGAGCGGGGCAAACGTTTTACCACCACGCTTCTCAACAACGCTCGCTAACAACGCATTGATGACATCACCTCGATTAGTGATGAAACGCTTGCAGTCAAATCGCCCAGCTCAGCGGACAAACCAATCACCATAATAATAGGTTTATTTCCCAAATTGTGATACAAGTGAAACTTGTTATGAAAAACGAAGCGGAATTATAGTTGCACCAGTTCAACAAATAAACAAAAACAATTCGCTAATGATGGTTTCATAATTTTCAAGCCCATGCATGTTGGAGCCACATCGCAAACGGTCATGATGATCCAGGTTCGTCGTTTTCCATCGCGTTGGGTTACTGTGCAAGGCTAAGGCCTCATAACCAGTGGCGCGCATGGCTCAGCAGTTGCAACAAGTGGCCTAGGAAAGCGACTTCGCGTACAGTTTTGGGTATGATGGTACCAGCAGCCGTTAGATTGGGCTATCATCCATAGTTGAGTTGAGCGGTGAACAGAGACACTCACCTGGCAATTACGATAGGTAGCCAAGGTGGGCGAATGGGCGCGTAGTCTGTAGTGGTCATTATCTTGTTCATTCAGCGAATTTCGCTTAATTTGTTTAGTACACCCGTGCTCACCAGATAACGCGACTCCTCTGTTCCACAAGCACACAGATCATGTGACAGCACTCCGTCCCGCTCACAACCTTGACTAACTGGTCAGTTCTTGTCTTGCACGCGTCGGAACGATTCTAGGTATTATATACACGTCAGACATCCCTAGATATAGGAAGACACGACGCAGTCCTCTCACACATACTCGCGGAGGGGCAGGGAGTCAACCAAAATTCACAAGTCCGCGGAAAATCATGGAACACGTGTAGGACCGATACTGCGGTGAATGCACGTTCACGCCATCCAGACTTTTACCAGGAACTCTCCCCTTCTGCCTTGCTTCATTTTCGCATTGCATTTATTTTATTCATGGTGCAACTCGCCATTGTAAACGAATGTCAACCATAGTAGAAACTGTTATTAGTCCATTTACCTTCTGAGTTGTATTATAACTATTATCAACCATGCACTAATGAGCCACCACGATGAAAGATGATGGTTGGCCTTCGTTTTTGGTAAACTTTATGAGTTACTTTATGAAGCAATCCAGCTAGTTAACGTCACGGTTTCCAATAGGGAAGATGTTGGTCATTCACATAGAGACATCTGAAGTCGCTGCATATTTATCTGACTAGTAGTGCATATCTGAGAAGGGGCGTCACCCACGAAGATGCGTACTCGCATCAGTACTGGACAGTGCATACAGATGCCCTCATTCATTATGTTGCACGCAAGGCGGGCTTTCAAAAATACTGTCGTGCCAAAGTTCTGTGAACAAAATCACCGTTGTTATGTCTGACGAGTAAATCTCACACGAACTTTGTTTGCCTAACTACCCGGGTGTAGTTTATAGTAGGTATTTTGTAGATGTTACCTCTCGTTTGATAACACTGTGGCGTTTTGTACCTTTATTTTACTTCCATTATAACACTAGGTATTTCATCAATTGCATAACCGTTTTTTGTTTGAATAAGAGAAACTACAAAAAACGCGCACTTGTACAATTTCACATAATACAAGCGTGGTCACGTGCTTCAACTCTCTCTTCTGATTTCGCTCGCGCTTGCAGCGGTCATTCGCGAGTCTCATGTACTAACTCAGGTACCCAAAACACTTCAGACTATCTTCGGAATCTATTATATGTGGAAACTGTTCAGAAGAAGACCTCTGGACCAACACTATTGGATTATTGTTTATTCGCTGACCTGGGCCAACGACGAACTAGTTTAAAGAGAACAATTGTTAGTGAGTCTGTTGCATCTGACCTATTTATTTTTGTATACCCAACTTAGCGTAATTATTTTTATTACTTTGCCACACACTGATAAACTGACTTATTGGGTAGCCAGACCACTACAACACCATGGAACGCCTAAAAATGCTGAGATTTTCATCGAGAGCAACCTTATTGATGGCGTATTACATCTGGATGCGTATCGCGACATCTCGAAAATGTTACTGACCGGAACGTGAGGTGGCCTGGCGCAGCACACTCGTCGGCTTAAAAACAATGAATTGGGCGATTTAGCCTGGCTCCAGGTGAGTATCTCGTCAAAACCAAACCTGTACGCAAACGAGTGTAACACGATGAGATTTTGTTTTGTGCTTCATCCGGTTAGTTTTTAATCACATGGGAATCAGCGGTGACTGGTTGCCTTAGAATTTCGCCCACTAAGACACAATACCATAAGCAACATATCAGTACACTCACTCAACGCAAAATTCGATACCTCGAAGTTCCCATTATTTCGGCGAAATTATTCCCGGTTTGTTTCTATCGAACGGCCACCAAGATGGCCAAACCTGTCGCGTCTCCGCAAAGTGCGACCCGTGAGCGGGGCCTCTTTAACGTGAGAGGGCGGCTTGAATGCCCGGGTTGTCTAAGAAGAGTTAAAAAGAAAAATTTTGCCCGCCAAGCGCCGTTAATTGCAACCTAATTTGTTGTCTAGGTGTGGGTGTAGTGTTTCAATTTCCGACGACATGTGAATGTCTGCCTTGTGAGGCGGCCTTATCCATGAGTGTGGCAGTACTAGAATAGTGGTTGCTATTTGTCAGCTCTCCAGTGTGCCAATTTTTGCGACTAAGTATACGGCAGCAAGTGTTTCCTAAAAGTCCCGGATGTATTCGCATTCCATAAAATATTATCCCATACAAACATGTCTGTTTATCGATCTGCAAAAAAGACCAAAATGCGTTGGTATGTCGTTTCGGTAAACAGCTGCGATCGCTGGACAGCACCTGATTGAGTGATTCTACACTCAGGATGAAATATATCCCACAAAGCGAATAGAAACAAGTCACCGCTACTGCATCAGCCATGGACCTTCACGAAGGCACGTTACGCTTATTGCTGTGATAAAGAAACCCGGAGAAACCCGAACAACTTTGTTTAGTATATCAAGTCAACCTATGCCGATAACCAGGAAAGACTGCACAGCCGTCCAAATTTTAGAAGGAGTTGACGGCAGTGCGTGCCTGACGAACATCCAGGGCAATTCGAGCCCGTAACAACACACCGCCAATCAGCCGCTCATGACGGAACACTTCGGTCAGAGGGTCGCGGGTTCAAACCCCATTGAAGAATTGTCAGTTAAGTGTTGCCAATGGCTAGTGAAACAGATGAAGCAGTTGTAAAATGCGCTTCCACTTTTTGGCATGGGTTGGGCCCATTTACGGCACAAAACCTCTGTTAAACTTTCGAGTCAACTCGTGTTATTATTGAGCTGAATAATTCACTGGATGACTGGTGCGCATGAAAAAAGACAACCAATCATGCAGGCAGGAAGACAGCAGAACATGCTTTTTCATATTCAAATGACATCCTAAGATTTTTTGCCCAATTCTTAAATTTAATTTTCGACTGCCTGGAGAATAATGAGTTCATATTGATGACATAGTAATAGTAGCAGTAGTAGGTTGGTTTCCCAGCGGATATGTAACATGACGATTATGGCACGATCGAGTCGTTACAACCCAACCACGGTGGACAACCACACAACGGGGGGAAAGGCACAACCAACAAGGCATGCCTTTTACATGAAAAGTCATCGCAGTTGGAGGAACCGAGAGTAACTAGGAAGGTGGGCATGAGGTTCGGCTATTTCAAAGATGAAGCCGGCTGATAAGAACTGAAATTGATAGTCCTTGCTGGCCATGAGTGATCTTGGGCGTTTGAGTAAAAGACCAGGAACATAAAAAGCAAAAATGGAGATAGAGATGGAATAATTCGATGTGAAAGCAAATGGCAAGTTTTGTCTCAAAAATATGCTTTTACCTAAAATTAAGTAGACTCACTGGTGCCGCTTTTGTAGGGGAGTCAGGTGTAAAATATAGATGCGATGGGAAGGTAGTGCATGTGCATACGGCTAAACGACCACCGCATATGGAATTGAACTTGTGGAAGGGGCAAACCGAAATTACAGAAGAAAACCCGGTTGGTTAAATCCGAACAAAACTTTCAACGGGTTAGGCTCGTCTAAGGGGCGGTTAAGGCCAGGTGGAAAACGTCCTCGTCGTTGCAGCTACGGGCTCGAGTTGGCGAGAGGTTGAGGTCAAGATTCCGAAGAACATAGTTGCGGGAGTGCCATCGCACTGTGTGACAGCGCCATGCCATCATTTGATATGCTTCGGTTTACGGACAGCCCTGTAACGGCCGTCAAGGCTGCCATGATCGTAGGGGGGATAGGCATTTTCCTGGCAGCTTGATCAGGGTTAGGCAAATAGACTGACATGGATGGAGGCAGGCCAAGGCAGGGTCATAGCTTATTCCCCTTCAGTTGAAAGGCCATGTGATTGCAGACCAGGGATCAGACAGATTGAATGAAAACGGTTGTACGGAGCACTTGAGTAACTACAGTCGGTCATATTCAGCAAAGTCCGGAGGTGGATCCGCTCACTCAGGTCCTCTTCTTCGAACAAATTGCCTATTTACCACCTGGCACCATCACTTATTTTACGGAAACATCATCTCATCAGTCCTTGACGGAAAAACAGCTTGCCTGCACATGTATACATTAGAGAGAGCTCTTTCTGGCCTTCCTGCACGTGATGGAGTATAGTTGTCCGTTCTCTGAGCATCACTTTTGGACGTACCTTTCTAAAGAAATTTTAGAAAAAGAAAAATCAAGCTGGTTTCTAATGCTCTAAGCCACAGTCACTCTGCCCCGAGGTGGCAGTCTTCTTTTGATTATCCACGTAAATTTATTGGTTGACTCATTTGGGGAAGTAGTCGACAACTGACCACACCGACGACCCGCTCCAATTCCCTGAATGGCGAATTGCGGAGGAAGAAGATATACCATTGATCAATCGCTTCATAGTTTCAATTGATGCCCAGTCCTGTCCTCTGAGGCTGGTAGTACTGTGCAAAATAAGCATACTGACAGAGGTTGTGTTCGTCCGGCCATCGATGAACCTAGCAGCTTCAATCAGACACCGCAACTTCTCCCTGGTCAACAAGAAGCTGTTCTAGGTAAAACGACCCATCCCCAAGTCATCAGTGGAGACTTCGCTTATTCCACTTTCCTTGAGGTCATCCATTAATGATGATAGTTTGTTCATGCCAAAACAACAATAAAAACTAGTAAAGCTCAAAAAGTCCAAATGGTTGTCACATAAATGGAAAACAATGATCGCGGCCAATTGACCAATGATTTATTTCACAACACTACCAAAATTGACCAATATTTCTTCGTCAGGTGGCACCAATGACATGCAAAAAGCAACATAGTATTTAAGAAAGTCTCATTTAAATTAAATTCGCCGGCCAAATATGGGCTCGTGTTTGGCCACAACCAAACGGGTACGAGTCACCCGCGTTTTGCTTAGCCGAGCTGGGGCATTAAGAATTCCTTTTACTAATAGGGCAGTTTCCCAACTCGTAAGGAACATGCCGATTGAGTTATGGTCGGGTCGTTACAGCATAAAAGCGGCGAGCAACGATACAAAGGGGGAAAGTAAAGTCAACGAGGCACATTTGCTACCTTAAAATTCACTGCAGTTGTGGAAGGTACGATTGTAGAGGTACGATTGATTCAGTGACGAATCCGCTTGAACAAGTTGGGAGACAAAAGGTTGTTTACCGTTGACCCAGCCAACACACAGCGGTAGCATGGTAAGAGGATTTTCAAGCTCAGCGCACACACTTTATCAAGCAATATTTTCCTAGTTTTGGGTATTTGCTGCGTGGAATAACCTTTCTGCGAATGTTTTCCGCGATCCATATAGTACCAAATTCAAGGCACTATCGGATGCCTTTTATGCAAATCCTCAAGCTGGTAAGCATCTGCTCGCGATAAGGACTTTTTCAGAGATTCACGGATTGATGCATAGGATCGAGGCTTTTGCCCAAGTTTCCCGGGTNCGGCTTTGTTCTTGTTGGTCAGTGGCTGTCGTTCACCTGAAAGGAACAAGTGCAAAAAGAGGTGTAGCACTGCTCTTTGTGATCTCAGCGCGGGGCAGTGTGCTCGCCAGCGCGAGGATTCGCATGAATGAATGTCTGATAGTGCTTTAAACTGGGTTCTAGAAGGAGCATGGACAACCGGCGGATGAAGGCCATTCCACGCAGTAACCACCCGGAATGAGAAAACATTTCATCTGATGAATGCGTGTACCCTAAGCTTGAAAATCTTCTTACTATGTCCCCGCCATGTGTTTGCTGGGTCAATGGTGAAAAACCTGTTCGCCAAGCTTAGTTCAAACAAGGAATAAGTAAGAATTAGGTCCCCTCGGAGGCGACGGTACTCCAGGGGAAAGAGATCAAGCATCGCGAGACGCGTTTCGTGGTCCACGGATTTGAGGCCGACAACCATTTTCGTAGCGGCTCGCTGGACAGGCTCAATGACGGTGCCGTCCTTCGTGCATCCTGGATAGACAACTTGGTTTGCGTATTCCAGGAGCGGTCTGACGTAGGCCCCATAGAGTATTTGGAAGTCTATGGGAGTGATACGGGTAAGGTGCGTCGGATCATCGGTAAAGTGCCGAATACCTTTCGAGGCGATTTCTCATGACGCAGTGAGAAGGACAAATTTGAGGAGACCCGGATGCCCAAATCCTTTTTGGCATCTATCCTCATGATGTTTCTGGTCCTTTCTCACCATGCATGACAAAGGCATTCGCTTAGTCTCCTCCAAGCAACATATGGACGCACTTTTCGTCATTCAAAGGAAGGCGCCAGTCCGAAGACCACTGCTCTGCAGCGTCTACATCCATTTGGAGGGCATTGACATTGGAACTCCAGGATTTCAAGTCATCCATAAAAAGTAGACGTTGACTTGCAAGAACATCTGGGGGTCGTTTGACCTAGATGAGAAACAGCAGTGATCCCAGGTTGGAGCCTTTAGGAACTCCAATGGAGACCGGCGCTGGAGATGAATAGGTCGAGCCTATTCTCACTCGGAATGATCTGTCCGAATGGAACGCCTTGATCCAGCGAACGATTTTTCCTTGAATCCCGTAAGACTCGAGTTTGTGGAGCAGCGGGACGTGTGGGACCCTATCAAATGGTTTTGAGAAATCGAACAATATGGCATCCGATATGAGTCCTTCGTCCTTCGCTTGGATTAACCTGTCCATAAACACGAGCATGTTTGTCACGCAAGAGCGGTGTGGGAAAATCCGTGCTGAGCTGGATATATCAGGTTGCTGGATGTAAGGTGGTCTCAGATAGCTCGCTTCAGAATATGTTCCATCACCTTGCACGGCACGCTAGTGAGGCTTATAGGCCTGTAGCTGCCAGGCAACAGTCGGTCACCAGGTTTGTAGATTGGCGTGACAATCACCTCCTTCCAAGCAGAGGGGAGGTGGCCTTCGTCAAGCGAATGACGAAACACCAGGTGTAAATGATTTGCCAGTGTGGAGGACGTTTCTTTCAGCATCCTTGGGTGGACCTTGTCGGGCCTCAACGCGCAGAGTTGACGAATGTCCTCCACCGTGAGGACCAAGAGGCTGTTCGTAATTCCGCCTTGACAAGAGTGGATGTGACGAAGACGCTGGGACTGAGTATAGACACGCATAGTGTCTTCTGTAAACCGCAGACACCACTGTTGGGTCATTCATCGGTTCTCCGTTTTTGTCCCTTAAGGAGAACGCGGATGGCTTGTTTCTGCGGCGATGCCTCATGTATTTGAACAATACGTTTTCTTTTTTTCGAGCGACATCCAGAATTGTGGCTTGTTTTCGTATGTTCCATTTGCAGATTTGTGAGAAGTGCTACACCATTTTTCTTGTGCCCTTCAGGTTAACAGCAGCCGCCAGAAGACGAGAACGAAACCAATCCAGGAAACTTTGGCGAAAGCCTCGATCATGTGTATCAATCTGTGAATTCGTGATTTGAACTAAAGCTGAAAAATCATTGCTGGCCATGAGTGAGTGACCTTAGGCGGTTGAGTAAAAGACCGCAAAAAGCAAAAATGGAGATGGAGGTGGAATAATTTGAAGTGGGGACAAATGACAAGTTTCATCTCAAAAGTATGGGATACATTGAAACTAAGTAGACTCACTGGCTTCGTTGTTGCCGGGACGTCAGGTGTGAAGCATACTTTCCATGGGATGGTGGTTCTAATGCATAGGGCCGAACAAACACCGTAAATGAAATTGTTGAACTTGTGGAAGGGGCAAACTGAAATCGCAGCGGAAAGCCGGGGTGGTTAATCCGAACGAGCTGTTTGGCGGGTTAGGACAAACTCCCCCCAGAGGCGGTCGGTGCAGGATGAAAGATTTGTTCGTATTTTCAAATATAGGCTTGAGTGAGCGAGTGACGGTTGATAGTGAAAAGAAGATATTTGCGGGAATGCTAGCAGAATGGGCTGATGCTGTTACCACGACTTCACAAAGTGTGTAACAGGAAATCCAAATATTCATGCACTATTAGTGCAAAAGGGAATTGCACGTTCATTAGCTTCTCCACACTGAGGCCAGTGGAGTTGACCAATCAGATTAGGCCTCGCCAGTTGGACCCCTCTGGGACTTAGAGGTGAACGTTCCCAATGGCAGCGTGACTAAATGAGGCACGCCGTAGCGGAGACACAATAGTGGATGTACCCAAATTCAGCAAAGAAAACCGGGGGACTGCCGCTATCTATCTATTTATCTTTGTTTCTAAAAGAAAACGATAAAAAGCCAACTGTCAAGCAAGTTAACGAAAGTGGCTGCCTGATATTCTACGCCCATCAATCGAACCACGGACACGATCAAATGCCGCCGGCCGCGTTGTTGGATTTGGATGCTCCCGCCCCCCATCAGACGGAATTCTCGGAAGGATTGTCGCGGTGGGCCTAGAATATCTGTTGTCCACGACGAAACGGCCGATGTTGACGTTTCAAGCTCGGATGAAGAGGGAACTGTTTCAGCTATCCAACCTGGTATGCGACGGGCAGTGGCTACATATGACGCAAGCATCAACCCTGAACGGAATTCGTCGATGGACCATCAGCCGAGCCCACTTTGCAAGAGTTTCTGGAGGATAACAACATTTTTGCCGAATGCGGTTTCGAAGATCCAGAGGAAAACGAGGGGCGAGCCATGAACTGGGTCCAGTGTCCATACCGTTCACGGTGGTATCATTGAAGTCGTCTTCTCCAATCCCCATCGTAACGATATTTTGTTGCGTTTTTGTGAGCAAACATTTGTACAAATTCAGATATTCCTTTTTGGCCCTCAATCCGTATCTTATGGTAAACGTGCTCACGCAAAACGTGCTGCCTCCTTGAGCCTACATTCGCAGGTAGCTTATAAAAATTTTGCGCGGTTAGATGTTGTCCCAACAGGAAAAAAGCACATGTGCATAGTGTGACGCATCCCCAAGGTTACCATCGGTACAACACGTCCGGAAAGTAGGTGAGTTGGTGGCTCTCCCTAAACACGGTTTGACAACATACGACCAGCTTAGTGGACCTGAGGTTGTTCACGACCGGAACATCGCCATTGGCCGCACGGAGCGAACAAGTGAACGACCATATTTGGCCATTTTGTCATCCTATATATTTACGCGGACGATCTGTATGTTTTGTCCTGGCAATACAGCCGTGTCCCCAGTTCTCAGTCTTCTCCCTATCGCGTAGTCTGGCAGGCTCAGTGCAGGCGTAACCCATAGACGGCCGCCGCAAGATACAACAGCCAAGGAATACGTTAATGCCTATGTTCAGAACATGCGGAGTAAAGTTGTGTATGGCGGTATGAAAAGTATACCATAAGCTTATTTTGAGTGAAACAACTTTACGTGAGTATCCAGGTGTATACCTCACCCCTACTACAGGTTGTGTAATCCAACTGTAGATGGTAATACGAAGAAATGGAACAAGATCCATTTTGTCGAATCGTGTGCCGCATTGAACCAACATTTCCTCAGCGTGGTACGGTAGTTTGACCAGTATGTAGCTGGGACAACGGAGCTCCTCTACCTAACTTATCTGGGAAAATAGTCTCCTGAAAAATCGCATTCGCTGGTTTTTCAAAATGAACTATCCCATTCATTAGAGAATTTATTTTCGCTGTCTACCAATATTGAGTTCAAATACACCGGATCTCATTTGGTAAAAAAAAGTCATTTGGAAATATACTGTCTTGGGTTTTTGTTCACGTTTTATCACCTTTTGTCTTCTCAAACTGTCTTCAAACCACCTATTTGAATCATGTACTCCATTCCATTAGTTCGAATCACGTTTACAAACTGTACTACGGAGCTATAAACAACAGTGCTTCGGTGGGTTGCGTGTTGGAACCTCATGATTAGGTAACCAGTAGAAACAGCTTTGACCCCACTGAATTACCGAAGTATTGCTTTGAAACATCTCGACACATTTCATGTGGCAAAGTACAGAGGCAGTCCTCCAAAACCTGGATGCAAGTTCCGTCTTCCAAAAGCTGAAATGCCAGAAAGTATGGTACGGTTGTTTTGTTCTCCTTAAGAACCAAATATTTCTGAGATGGTTGGAACTTGCAACCTTTCGTTTAGTGGCTACATTCTACACCTTTCGGCCACCTACCCTTGAATGGCGTGTGACTGACCCATGAGGTGTCAATGGCTTCTAACCGCAGTTCGCATCATGTGATCCGGTGTTGTCTCGTTCTTCGATCGATCGCTACCCACAAAAAGGCCTATTTGACTCGTGGGACATTTGCCTTTTTCTTAGCATATTTTTTGTTAGTTTTTAGTTTTAGGGAAACTTTCAGGTAACGGGTAGAATTTCCCTCTGTAATTGAAGCTTACATTCTGAAAATCTTCAGCGTGGTGCAAGCAGGGAGGTTGTGAACCACTGGTCTGACAGCGGAAAATGAGTACTGTGTGTGCGACTGACCTTCCAGGATGGGGTCCACGTGACCCCCCTGTGCATGTTTGGAGACGCTACTGGTAGACTTCAATGGCACTCCTGTCGTCAGTTTCTATCCAGTGCCTGCATGTGGCTTTCAGATAAAGTGAGGCTGTACGGCAGTGAAGTATGTCATAATGTCGATGATTATGGTGATCCGTGAGGCTCTGTGCTACTGTTTCATTCGCCTCGAAAATAATCAGTATTTCAACCCTCTACTGGCTTTCTGTTAGTAGTTCAATTTTATACCACGTAATTCCAACTTACTGGTCGGTAGCTCCGTAGGCTCGCTCATAGACGGAATATGGTATTTGATAAACGAGAGGACTGTACAGTGCCTACTGATTGATTTACTGTCTCCCTAGAGGTCAAGCGATTTACACAGCAACCTAAAAATGGTAGATGAAGCTGCAAGTATTTGATAAGAGAACCCGGGAACCCTTCACGAAGGTTGCATCCAAATTAAGCAAGTCCATATGACTGGATGTGGCTTGCACTCACCGGCATGTTAAACAGAATCGTCCCTTAGAAAATTATACATTTGAAATACAGACTGAAGCTTAGATAGTCCTAGAATATGACCAAGTTAATCAACATCGATCAATAGTTCTGAATCTTTCAAAGTAGTTGTTTATGCCGGTAAATAGGATAATCATTATTTCTGGCAAATTATCGCAGTTTATGGCTTTTACTCCAATTTGATTGATCGAAAAGATCTGGCCATGTTGTTTTATTCTAGAACAGGAAGAAGATCGATTAGCTGAACAATCTACCCAAAATGAAATTAAAAATTCCATGACCCCCTCAAGCAAGCTGTTGAAACACAATCCCAGAGACAAATGAAAGTACCATAAACTCATGAAGAATGCATGTGAACTTACTGGTCATATCTCAGAGGAAGAGAGAAGCACCCCCATCGAGGAAACACTCTGAAAAGTCTTCGAGATATTTTGTCAAGGCTAGTGGAATGTATTTAAATTTAGCCTAGCTCAGTTCACCATCACAGTAAACGGAGCGAGTGATGTAAATAAATATATCTCTTCCGCGTCTCCTGAATGATGTCGGTGTTAGTGTTTTTGTTGGAAGACCGTCCTGTTCTAAGGATGTCAAAATTGCAAGTGGCCCTCCCATACGAACTGTTACCAGGCAATGAAGCATGACAACCGCGGATTTCGGCATCGTCGAGACCACCGGGAGCAAAGACAACGCCTGTCTGGCCTGGGAGTTTTGCTGGACGGTTGTTGATAGACGTGGATGTGGGGCGTTGAAAGTGGGTATTCTAAATTTCGAATCCAATAAGAGCTACCGACTCACAGTGGAATAAGAGAACAAACTCTTTCCGCCATCCCCTTTGACGATCAAACGCGTATATTCTCGGACTGGGGTAAAGTATTTTTTCTAGTGTAACGCTAGATCGGCTCGATATGAGACGAGTGAAGACCGGTTTGGAAGTTTGCTAAAGAACATGGATGCTTCACATCCTTGGTCGAATCGGCAACTCTGTAACCTTCAAAAAGCCAAATATCAACTTGACTGTTGCCTCACATACGGAGGGCGTGGTTAGTAGGTGCGCAACCGTCATTTAGTAGTATGAACTTTGTGTCTCGGCTTTCTCCTTCAAACCAGAACTAACGAACTCCACAAAGTAACAGCTTACTACTGGCTATGAAACCATGGGAACAAGGACCAGTTTGACTGCCCTAGAACCAATTCAAGGTGCAGGTATAAATACGAAGAGATCCTTTGCTTTTTTGGCTTAATTCGAGTGAATCGCAGTCATTTTTAGGGTTATAAAAAGTGTCGATTGATGGTTATTGATCGACGTTGCAGTAGAATTTCAAGCCAATTTTTACCTGATGCTTTTTAATCCGGTCGGACTCGTTTGGTAAGATCCCAAAAAAACCCAAAGCAACAAATACAACGTACGTCAGAACCCTCATTTTTTAATGGACATCACATAATCTGATAGCATGCTTTGTCCCAGAACAAACGAACTGTTTCCATATAATCGATAGTACCGAATCGATCACGTGCACATCTAATTGCACAACAGATTTTCGCGCATGAATTCGTTCGGAAAATAGTTATCAATCAAATAAACGGGTGTAAAGTGAATCTGATTGTGAATGAATGCATTTGTTGGGGGGCTTGAGACAGATTAGGAATATTTTCGACCATGATATCAGATGACAAATTTTTGGTGTGAACTTGTTAAGGCCGCACGGTATAAACCGTGAGGAGCGGTCACGTGGATAAGGTTCCGGTCAGCCAAACCAGAGTGTTGCGCGCACCCCAGGTATGCGAACAGTGATCAGTTTGCAGACATTCACATCGTGCCACTCGCAGATCGACCCATTGGTTGGCAACCGTGCAGTCTGGTTCAACCAGTTTGGCCTGTTTACGACCCCCAGCCAGTTGTTCATCTTAAGGTCTTTTTTGAACTATTGAATGCGACCAACAGGTTGAAGTCGATCTGTGCTGAAAAGCCGAGAAGTGCTCTGCAGATGTTTCATGCTTGTTGGGAATCACCAGAAGTGCGCATTTCACAAACTCAGAGAGCTTCTGACCCTCCATCTAGCGCCGACTAGTGGTTCGGACACCAGCGGTGATTAGCTCGCGCTTGGAAACGATGCAGTGCCACTCATTCTCCAGTAAGGACGGAGCATTTGCAAAGTATCTTTTGCCTTAGACTTACATCCCCCAAATCTCTTCGGACTAATCGCATCCCTAACTACTTTTTTCCAGAAAGGCCGCCATACATTTGGTCAGCAAGAACAAATTACTTTCGTGAGTTAAGTTTTCAATGACTGATGGTGTGATCTGTCTATAGAGTTTGGTGGTTCAAGGAGAAACCGCACGGAGCCTGAACTGAGCTTCTGCAGTTTTGGCTGCCACTTACGACCTAAATCGGTGAAAACGGCTGGCGGACAAGCCTGTCCGTCAACAGGAGACTGGTGCCAGTCGCTTCCGACAGGATGATCAGTGGACGGACTTTAGATAGCTGGACGGCTCCACGTTCTGTTAGGCAGCGATGAATGGATAGATTCCAAGACATGTGCCCAAAAAGTTTCTTTTTCGTCTAAAAATTCCTGAATCATTTCACAGCTGAACAATCAATAGAATCGGATGTATCGTTCATCTGTAGCACCCTTCCGGTGCCTAGTTGCCATGCCACTAGAAGGAAGCAGGAGGGCTGAGATACTGTTAGGTTGCCCAAGCCTAGACAGGGGAAGTCGAGAGACAGAGGTGGGTTTCAACCCACGGACTTTCCGGTCAGTAAATTCACGCTCTAACTACTTGAGTCATCGTGGAGGTTCACACAGTGCGGCCGTAGTGACTCGGACAGGTTGACTGGCAGCAAAATTGTACGAGAAAGGCGGGCAGAGTACACGATTAGTTGGCACGACATGATAGTTTCTTTTTCTCATGTGAGGGCAGAGGACTTGAAAACGGTCGGATAAATAACGGTAATCTCCTACGAATGACAAACGTAAAACGCAACATGAAATAGCCTAGTTACCACACCATTTTCTGATTATACTACCAGGGTAGCGGCGGAAACTACTGATGAGTCATGCGAGTAGTATGTGGTTTTCCCGTAAATCCGCCTCGCGTCTAATAGAGGGTTGGGTTGGTAGTGTGAGGAGATTTGGGATTTTTG
>NW_008752052.1:395310-402968 GCF_000715545.1 Opisthorchis viverrini | reverse complement strand
AGGACGAAATCTCCACAAAAAGAAGGTTGGTCACGGCACGGAACCGGTGGGACTGCTTTGCGGCGTTTGTTTACGATTGTGGGGGAGACAACAAATATCTACGGAAGTTCAAGAAGTGAGGTTGTTTCTTACAGGACGAAATCTCCACAAAAAGAAGGTTGGGTTTATCACGGAACCGGTGGGACTGCTTTGCGGCGTTTGTTTACGATTGTGGGGGAGACAACAAATATCTACGGAAGTTCAAGAAGACGCATGAGGTTGTTAAGTTTTTTAAAAATGAGAGTTTTACTTTCCTATCCAATAGTTTTAACTGTGCTTGCTAATGTACAACTTCGTGGTGAAAGGCTAAGCGCCCCTGTGTCATTCAGTCATCGTTCAGTACACCTTTTCGATGCGGAGTGCCGTGCGCTGCGTTTCTCGAGTCCGAAACCCTCTGATATTTTTTAGTTGCGGATGCTTGCGGGATTCGTCAAATTCACATTCAAATCACTCTCGTTTGAAACTTTCACCTGTCGGACGAACCAATCACATCGCTCAAGCATGAAGCGTGAACACGTTCGACTGTTCAAACGCGACAATTGGGGTGCATCAAGCGTGCGCTGGTGGATTCGTGTTACCTCGTAGATGTCATATATTCGGAGTACAGACCCAGGTGCGGCCAAAGGTGTACACCACTGATGAGCTCTAATAAGAGTTCAAACTTCCTTTCTTTGGTGAAGACTCATCAGAATGATGAGGCTTTTACTGACTTGACTAAACTGGAGTTCGAAATCCAACTGGACCGCACGCAGCACTTTTATACATGTGCGCGTGATACAGAAATGTCACAGAACAAGACAAAATGGTAAAAGCATGTTATGTGGGCTACTTAGTGTTAATCAGTTGCTTCGTCTGTTCACTTGCGGTTACAGCGAGGTTCATGTTGGGGTTTGAGGGGAACGACGAAGTTAGGAACCACCACTCCTAAGAGTGCAGAAGACTCTTCGACAGCCCACAACCGGTTTCGGCCCTCTTGGAGCCCGTCAGATAGGTGCAGCACCGGAGTTTCCGTCAACCTTATGTTCTGCTGGAACCCACTTCCCAAACGTAAAACATTAGTGTGGGATAATCGAGAAGTCAGAATAGTAAACATCAATGAATCGGACGAAAGGAATGAAGCACAAATGCCCTTGGAGATTCGTGAGACGCACTTCATTGGAGATTTTCAATATGGTTGCACAGTTCTTCAGCACAGAATGGATGAAATTCTAACATCTCACATAGCCATCGAACTACAAGTAGTCTGCTCAGAAATGAGAATATTTCACAAGTTGCACTAGCCCTCCATCTGAGAAGTCATCACCGATCACCCAGACAGCCTGACCACGTGATGTGAATCGATGAGTGTGAATGACTGATCAGTGGCGCCTGTCTAATTGCAAGCTACTCACTACTGTTGACTCTAAACAAGAACGGAACTACCGTACAGTGCTTCTCAGTTTTTCAGCACAGATTAACTTCGTTTGCAACAAAAAAACTCGATCTGAAAAGGGAACATTTTGCTCGTATGAGACACTCACCTTTCAAACGGTTTGCAAGGACACAAGACCCAACGATATACAACCGTATTTTACAAGCAAACCTTAATTTTCGTGGGTTCATCACGAGTTAGTTCCAGCCATTATTACGAAATCTTCGTCAAAAATTGTGTCAGCCGCGTACACATCGTAATGTCATCTTGGGGTTGGTCTGGACTTGCCTCAAAACAGATGTAAAACCCCAGCTTTCCAGAAGGGAAGGTGTGAGTCGATGGCTCTCCACTTGACATTCATCAATAAGAGCTTCTCATTCGCTGATAGCTTGCGCATGCAACTTTGTTCACACCTGTATCGTGCTCTCTGAAACGACTGCAATTACTACAATAGAATTGGTAAAAGCATTTATTCAGTTCGACTAACTGTGAGAGGACATGACCTCAAGGTTGATCATCAAACTTTGCTGATTCTGAACTTTGTGTTTCCTGATGAAGGCTATCCACGTTGATCGTTACATATGCGATAATCTGTCACTTTGTCAGCTATTACTGACTCGTTCCCAAAGCAATGCTAGATCCGACGCAAAACCGTATCGCTTGTTTGAGGGTTGGTCAACAGATGATTTATTCTGACAATCATGTGTTCCGTTGCCATGACAACTATGTTCGCTTCCCAGACCGACGGACAAGTCATGTGAGTGGGTTTCTATGGTGAACCGTTTTTGCCACCTATTCTCCTATCAATCACTTACCTGATTAGCCTGCATGAAATCGGGTGAAATTTCTCCCGGGAATAATTATTTTCTGCCTGCGGATCGGCTGTTGCTTCAATGAAATGGCGGTTTTTTGACCGATCCATCTTGATGATCTACAAAAATGAAGAAAAAACGTTGCATCGCTACTCTTCTTACGCCGGCGGTGTTCATCTCGGTTCACCGCCAAGTTCCGTCACAAGGAGACTGGGCCTAATCGTAGTATGACGGTTTGTGCGCCCCCGCGAAACTCGCAGTCTTTTACACTAGGTCGGTCAGTGGTTAGGGGTCTGACAATCACAGTCTCCTGTCCGCCCAGGTCGAGGGTTAGAACATGTGTGGTGACCTGTTCTATAAAAATGATAATGCATTTCCCGCCAAACACCGCTGCCATACGGTCTGGCTTTTGAGATAAAGGCTCTGGTCGAGGATCCTGATCATCTGTCCGTCTAGGTAGGGGCCCCGGCAGTATTTCAGCCCATTTACAACCACGAATTTCACATTTACAAATAATTTCATGCCCCATCGGCCGTCGCGTGGTGCCGGGTGGCCTTACTTGCTCATACAGCAGGGTGGGTATGCGAAAACACGCTACTGCTGACGCTTCCCTTCTTTCTCGCTCACACTTTTTTTTCTCTCTCTCCCTCCCCATCCCATTTATAACTCTCTCCATGCAGGCCCAGCGCTTAGGACTGATGACTGCGCTCGTTCTACGACGGTCTTGCAAGCAGCATTTGTGCTTCACATGGCGCCGATATCCCCAGGTATCTACAAATCAATCTTCAAGCCTCGACACCCAGTCTATCTGGCCGCCTTCAATGTCCGCACCCTGAAACTAGCTGCTCTTGCTCTCACACTGGACTCACTTGTGCGCTGAGTATTCGAAACAATAACTCAAGATTCAAGCACAGTGGTTGAGCTAACCACCCAATCACTCTCCACTTGCTTCCGGGGAACTAGCTCTGGTGATCCAGAGGCTGCTACGGCAGGATGTGCAGAGGCTGCTATCTTTCTAGATCGGNTCACTCTCCACTTGCTTCCGGGGAACTAGCTCTGGTGATCCAGAGGCTGCTACGGCAGGATGTGCAGAGGCTGCTATCTTCCTAGATCGGACAGAAGGATCCTTAGTTTTTGCTAATCGCCTCTGTGCGGTTCGTATGGCAGTGTCTGTGAAGGAGTCTCACAAGCGGGAAGTTTATCAGTGTTTACTTATTGTGTCTCCTTACGCCCAAGTGATTGCAGTCCCGACGCCGTCAAGGACAGGTTTTGTGACGCTCTGAATGCCCCGTTGCGGCGAGCTAAAAGCTCAGGCATCGTTGTGGTTGGCGAAAATCTGAATACACAAGTGGCCAGGCTTAGAGCATCTGAGATTCAACTAGATGGTTGACATGAATTGGACTCGGTGCGTACGGATTATGGTGAACGATTGCTTCAGCTGTGTGCTGACCGCAGGTTGTCTTATGCAGTGTGCGACTAGTTGTCGATGGCGTAGATCAATAACTGACTGTACTATACTGTACTATACTATACTATACTATACTATACTATACTATACTATACTGTACTATACTATACTATGCTATACTATACTATGCTATACTGTACCATACTACACGATACTATACTGCACTACACTATACTATACTGCACTGTACTATACTATGCTATCTGCGCTAAACTATACACTGTATTTTTCTGCAAACTAATCGAAATAAGTGGTGAATATTGCTTATCATCCTCATCCGTTCACCTGCTTCGTAAAAGTCTAAAGACCTGTCCTGATGTTTCGGGCTAGTTCTATTGAACAGAACAACAACCCTGTCAAATGGCCTTTGCGTAACTTGGAGCAGTTTTCGGACAGCTTGTTCCCTTCTGTCCATTATTGGGACTAAGCCTGATAAGTAATCACAGGTCAGTAAACCAAAAGCTCACAGTGCGAGCGGTTCGCACACATTCCTCGAAAATAGACCGACTGGCTTGTAAGCTTCATGGCAACTAGACACAAGGACTAATGGACAGTGATAATGATAATAGTGTAACGGTGGGTACTACTGATGAGGTATGTGAGTAGTATGTGGTTTTCTTGTAATGCCGCCTTGATTTAATGGAAGGTGGGATTTATTACAGAATTCGTCGAACTGCTTTGCAGCATTCATTCACAATTGCGTGATAGTCAATGAATATCCAGGAAATTTCACGAAGACGCGTTCAAGAAGAAAACGGATATTCGGTTGTTTAATAACAAGGTGCATATGAGAGTTTTACTTTCCTGTCTAATAGTCTGTGACTGTTTAGTTGGTGCTCTCCAATAAACAACTCCGCGGCGACAACAATCTGCGACCGTGATGCGGCACCATATTTGGTCATCCTGTGCACGTTTTCGTTGCTAGAATTCACCAGTTTAGGAAAGTAACGTGCTCTCCAAGTACGTGACGTTTGGAGCAAGGAATGTACCAAACGAGTTGCGTGTGAGTTGATCACACTACTCGTGGCTGAACGGTCAAAGTGTTCAATCACCATTCGGAAGCCCGCAAGTTCGAAACTTCTGCTGGAATTTCGTGAGATGTGAACTACTGATGATTCTCAAAAAGGGCGCGACAGCTGTAGGTTTAGGCATAGACGGAATTGAAGTACATAACGAAATCTCGAGTACAATTACCAAATCTCCTCACATTACCACTGAAACTGTGTGATTTCTCTTTCCACCGCACATCATGTTCTAAAAAGAATTCATACATTTTCCTCGGCATCCTGGCCTGATGACGTATCGACGTTGTTGCTGCTGAGAAAATCACCGGACTGGGCGTTTGTAGACTTTCAGATCAATAATGGATAGTTTGAAAATCATAGATCGTAAACGTACAGGAAGATAGGCCTCAGAGAGTCTAGAACAACGTTGTTATAGCCAGAACCTAGTGAACACCTCCCAGACAGGGTATACGGGTCAGATAACCCCCCATCGCCGTGGTGGCCACCATTGTGGAGTTGTTGTACCTATTCCCAGTTCTTTTCACTACTCGACGTTCGTCAAGGGTACGGACATAATCGATTTCACCTTTCCAGGGCTCTGATCGTTAGTTATCATTCATTCAGTGGCCTTGTCATGCCACACATCTCGCTATTCAAACTGAGGGTCTTGAAGCCTAGGACCAATCGTTCCGACGAAGACCAGTATAGGTGTTTGTGCCGTGCGGCATAGCTGAGATCATGCCATAGCATGACCTCTAACGGACCCAAGATGTAGATTTTAGCACTGTCGACCTTGGGTAGCACGTGCTCCGTACAGTGAAACGAGCTGTGATGTTGTCGCCACACCGCAGTGGGTCAACCTATTTCGGTGCGCTCTTCGTCTCGGTGTGCACCGAGGTCGGTGATAGAACAACCACCCCCTGTACAGCCACACTGTTCACGTTGCTTTGAGGGCGGCTTAACCATGAGGGGGGTCAAAGAA
Source organism: Opisthorchis viverrini (assembly GCF_000715545.1). Classification (NCBI taxonomy): domain Eukaryota; kingdom Metazoa; phylum Platyhelminthes; class Trematoda; order Opisthorchiida; family Opisthorchiidae; genus Opisthorchis; species Opisthorchis viverrini. The sequence goes on along the minus strand of NW_008752052.1, from coordinate 397,252 downwards.
TTCAGTTCGATGGGCCTGTCGGTCGGATGCAAGCCCCTAAACAGGGCCTGGACGAGCCAGAAGAATCGACCTTACTAGGAAGCCGGCCTTTTGTGACGAATGCATTTGGTCACCGCATCCACGGTCATTCCTAAGGTTACGGTAGTTCAGCGAGGGCGCGGATTTAGGTGGGCCTTGAAGCATTAAAAAGAGAGTGAACTAAGAGAGACAGGCAATCGAGTTCAGAGTACGAGTCCCATATTTTGAACCCCCTCCGGGTTATCAGCGATACTGGAAGAGTATTCCACCAGACTTTTTCCGCCAGCGGTATGATTGCTTCAGCGGACAATAAAATTTGGTGAGCTGTAAAAATATAAACGTAGATTGGGATGGTTTTTGATTTGAGCACAATAAAACGCAACATTTTGGGGTAAGCAGTTTTATTCCACTCACAAAGGTTTTGCAGCTAAGAGCATTGTGCGTCTAATGAGCCCCAAAGAAGATGAATAGCTTACGGTTACGTTGAACTTTTGTGAGCAATCGCTGTTGAAACGGCTGCACAAGAGTGGATAGAAATGGCTCTAAGTTGAAGCGTCCGGCATTACTTGATGCTCTTGTGGGTGGTAACGACAGAGTGGTGACCAGGCTGAAGCAAATTTATGGTTGAAAGAGGGTTCAGGCCCACCCGGCTTGATCTCGTTTCATTTCATTTCAGTTTTTTTTAACTGTAGGTTGTCCACAGGTGTACGTCGGTTCGGATTTCCACAGCATTTGGATTCGTTTTTAACGTTTATTGTATCCAGCTGTTCGATAGTGGTGAATTTGTCTACGAAGCTTGAATTTTGTTCAGACAGCCCCGGTGGAAAAAAATCGTTCAGCTGTAGCACCCTTTCGGTGCCTAACGGCCATGCTACCTGAAGGGAACACGAGGGCTGGGATAATGCCACGTCCCCCAAGCTGAGACGGGGAAGTCGAGTGGCAGAGTTCGAGTTCGAACCACGGACCTTCCGGTCAGTAAATTAGCGCTCGAGCCATCTCGTCCCCCTTTTGAAACGGCAACCCACTTAACTGGAATTGCCAGTATTCTACATGATTAACGAACTGGACTAATTTGCAAACAAATATGATTTTGCGAGAGATTAACCCGGAACCCAGCTGAACCTCTCGTTCGTGATGTTTCCAGACAACTGAATTTGCTGCACCAGGCCGCCTCACGTCTTAGTTGGTACGATATTCGAGATTACGCGTTACTACTGATAAGGTCGCTGAAAAAGAAATCTTGAATATTGCACCAAGTGAAACTTGAGAGGGCCTGGTGCAGCACATTCAGTGGTTTAGAAACATCATAAAAGAGAGCTTCAGCTGGGTTCCAGATGAGTCTCCCGCAAAACCAAATTTGTTTCGCCAATTTCGTGCAGTTTGGGTTCAAGTAGAACATAAGGTTGACAGAAACTCGGGGGCTGCGCCTACCTGATGAGCCCCAAACTGGGAGAAATCGATCGTGGGCTGTCGAAGAACTTTCAGCAACCTTATGGGTAGTGGATTACGTCTGTTCTGCATGATGTTTGTTCGTCTTGTATTGTTCTGTTCAATCCCACGCACCATAAAGTTAGCGTATATCGCATTCGGTTGAGCGTACAGGTGAACAGATATAGACTAATTCGACTTGTTAACGACATTTGGTGAACAAAAACCCATCAACATATACTCTTGCCTCATTTTCGGAGATTTAAGCCGACTAGTGGAACGTGTACCTTACCGGTATCACACAGTTTTGGACAACCTCGTATTCTCGGTGTACTGAGAAAAGGGACAGGGCAAATACAAGCTTGTACACCAAATGGATCTTTTCCAGATAAGCCCCGCCACTGATGTGCGAAAAGTTAAACCCCGCCACTTTTTGCGAGCACCAATTTAATGTACGCACACATCCTTGACCTATTGTTGATTAAAACAATTCCTC
>NW_008752052.1:389577-395144 GCF_000715545.1 Opisthorchis viverrini | reverse complement strand
GGGATAGTGAAGAGATTTTCATGTATTCAGTGCCAGGTCGAACTGCGGTCACTCTCATGGACACAATCCAGGCCTGCATCGCTGCCGGCTTAATCATGATTGAAACGATTATTGACATGAACCATACTCATGAAACGGTTGATCATACCAAAAACTTTGTGGATCCAACGACTAAAGCTCACACACAAACCATCGAATCTCTTCGGCATGTCTACAAGATGCAAAATAAACGCCAATGCGGCACACACCGACCTTTCGTGGAAAGCTACTTGTGTGAGGTCGTTTGGAGGCAAAGGCACCGAAAAAAACGGACTTTTTCACGCAAATTATTAATGACATGTCCCAATTTCACCCTCTTCAATAAAAACTTTAAGTAAGAATTTCATGTCCTCTTTTTTCTAATCTTTTGTGGGTGGCGGGGCTTATCTGAAAAAGATCCCACGAAATTATACCAAAATGAGTAAATTCAAAGCAATTATTTTCTTTGAGTAAGCTCGCTAAGATAGTAAGACGGGGCACTTAATATTGCCACTGGAGCCAAATTAAAAGATTTAACAAACGAACCAAGAGGAATTTGCGTTCACCTACCCACACCAACTGGTCATTACAAAATACTTTATTATTTTAGTACAGTGGTTAGTGAAAAGTTCACTGAAATTGGAAAAAATCACGTGAAAGCCGCCGGACATTCATTGATCGCCTGACGAGAAGCAAGCACCACACTTGCGAGGTTACAAAAGATCGATTTTGTTGCATTTCTATGAATGTCATTAGAGTTAAGAGGAATTGTTTGTAGCGACTGAGTGCCCGGACCGGATGAGCAGACGAGGCTAAGCAAATAATTTTGAATGTCCCTACGCTCTCCGTTGGATCTGTTGTTCGTCCGAGCTTCCGTCATTGCTCCGCTGGTAGGCAGACTGAAAGGTGATCAACTCTATGCATACACACATCCACGCAGTCACGTGTCCTGACATGCATCTTCAGTCCACGACTCGGGCGATTCAATCAGGTTGTAGTCTTATTGATTCCGTGTTTTTCTTATCGGCGCAGCTGAATAAATGTCCTTTGCTCCTGCACTTTTAACGCGGCTCAATGTTGGGCACTGTTTAGATGTCGCATTCAAACAGACTGACTGGATAACCCTGCGCCAGATCATCCTAAGAGAATAAATAACTGTTTGGCGGGAGTCCCAACAGTTTGAAAAGAATATTGGCTGCTCAGGTTGTACTGATAACCCCAGGTTTACTCGATGAGTTGAGCAGTTTGGTTGCAAACTGTTCATCATCAGTGCGTTGGGGTTGGAAGTACGTGGGTTGATGTAGGGTCTATTCACCCAGGTCGACCTTGATCGACCACTGTTCGTTTGGACGAGCAGAGCATTCTTACCGACCTTTTGGGCGACCAGTCTTCTTATTGGTCGCGTCCGGCCCGCCTTGAGACTTGTCTCTATGGCTACCCAGGTTTTGACTTTTTTTCGTTTGCCTGCATAGTGGGTCCCATTTCTCTGTCCATTGGTTTCATGGCAGAGGCGGACTCGATGTTAGCATTTGTTGGTGGTCTCCCGCTCTTCTGAACAGAGTTTGAACGCAACTTCGCCTGTGGTTCACGGGGTATTCGCCGTGGTAGCTTAATATTCGGTGGGTGTACGTCTGCCTCCGATATACACACGTTTGAGGAGTTTCATTCGAATTTCAGCTCATCATCATCCTCACCATCATCATCATCAACATCATTGTCAGCTGTAAGAATCGCGCATCTGTCGTACAGTACTGCTTCGGCAAAGAACGATCCAATTGGAGCTCCTTTCATCCGCCTTTACGTTTGTCCCTTGAATATGAATTACGTATTCATACACAAATCCAAAAACTTGCAAATACTTTCTGGTTTCATTGTTCCCGTTCTGTTCGGATTATTCCGAGGTAGTTCCATCGCGTTCTGCTTGTCGGGGTTGCGGTTGATTGGTGTGAACAGAGTAGCGATGTCAAACGGGGGCAAAAATTCTTAGTCATGTATCTTGTCGCTGGAGTTTGTTCAGGAGCTGTTCAGCGATGTTTGCTGAGTGTTCTGACTCGGCAGTCAGATTCTTCATAGGTCTGCATAGGTCTTTTGTTAGATTGTACGCCGGGGGTTCCTGGTTGTACAACGATGGATCGAGTGGAGCTCATTCTCTTTCGGCAGTCCATGGGATTTCCCAATGTTTCTGTCATCGGCTTTCATTCTTCATGTTGTATCTCTTCACTTGGCCGTCTGTACGCTTGTGCCTTTGCCATGGAGTGGGCGTGAACTTTTTGTGTCCCTTTTTGACCTTTCTCCGGCACATGATGAAATCCGACGTGATTCAGACGTGGGGGCATAATCGCACGGCCCTGTTTCACATGATTGTTCCGCTGCGCAGTAGGTTGATGCGCAGCCGTATTACTTCATCGTCGCCTGTATTTTTCTGAGCGTGGCGTTGATTCTAGTGACAAGTTTTGAAGTGAGGTTTTAGCCGATTGGTCGATATGTGCTAGTGTCATTCAGTGGCTGTTTGCCCCTCTCGATGAAGTCCAGTTTATCCAAGATCACTGAAATTTATCCTTCAGGTCCTGGCTCTTTTATGGTGGATTCTTCTTTTTGAAGATTTCTGGGTGCGTCCTGTTTTTGCTTCCGTATTGCCGTGTCTTCTATTTGTTGTGATCAATGGTCTGTTGAACTTGTTGCTGAACATCTTCAGACATCCCGTTTGTTTGAAAAACATGTTTAAATTTTGTCAGATAATCCGCGGTTGAAGTGAAATCGAAGTCCGTCTTGGACCACTGATGCTCAGTTATGTTTCGAAACTGGTTTGTCAGTCCATCCAGAACTTTGAACAGTGTCTTCCGCTAGGCACCAGGAACGCGCCGTAGAAGATGGAGCCGGTGTGCATGATACAAAGGGCTTCTCTTCCGTAGTAGATTTGCAGATCGCCAAATCATAACAGTTTTGGCATTTGGGTGTTTGAAAAGCACTCATTTGCCTCAGAAGCATCTTTGAGAATACAGGCACACAGGAAGGAAACTGTCGTTAAATGAATCAATTCTGATATGGTAATGCATTGAGATTTGCTCGGTTGGTGCCACTCTACCCCTTTGTTCAGCCTCAATACCTGCACTCTGTATTCTAACCGAGCGCTAATTTGTATCGAACGTCCAATAGAAACCATCACGTGGTGCGAGCTGAGCGAATAGCAGTATAGTCTGATTGATCGACCACCCTTTCAGTTACAAATCGGAAGGATTTGGTTCAAACCTTTCAGATGTTCGTGAAACGCGCACTGCTAGTGATTCTCGGCAAGAATGAAACATCTACTCAGAGATGCTTCGCTCTTCAGCATAGATCGATTCCGTCTGAAGAATATAACCTCAGCCGAAGCGACGAATTCTTTCTATGACCTAAAAAAGGAATACAGTATCGTCAAGTTGAGCAAGCCGATGTGAAGGACCCTGACGGCACGTAACGCAATAAACAATCATTAAATGCCAATCAACCACCAAGGCCATTGTCCTTAAAAATTTCCTTTTAAAGGTACAGAGTAGGCGCCATGTTGTAAGCGTGGGAGTGTTGCCTCGGAAACCGACTGCAAGAGGCAAAACTCCTTGCCAGAAAGCCCCCTATCAGAACAGATCACAGTTAACTGAGGACAAAAGTTTATTTTCGCGCGCATTCTGGCATTTAGGCACAACCATTCATATTGCCACCGGTTAGGGAGCGTGATCGCGACCATATATTCGCCGTGCGCATTTCATCGCTTAACTGAAGCTCTGTGCAAGGAAGTCGTGTGAATAGTTCTGTGTTTCTCCAGTCCATCGGATTGTACCATCTTCTTTCATAGCTTAAGCGGAAGCCGATTACTATGTGTTGATCATCACAAGTGACTGTGAGCCATTCGGCATTGCTTTGTTGTACTAATTCTCGGGACTTGGTCTGTTTTCTAAGTTACAGTTTCCCCGTAGCGTGTTTGGCATTTTTCCTGAAACGGGTGTTAAACCTGTTTTCGTAAAGGAAACTACTTACAAGGTTATTGAAGACTCTTCGGCAGTCCACGACCGGCTTTGCCCTTCCACTTCGAGCTCATCAGGTAGGCACGGTCCCCGAGTTTCCGTCAACCTTATGATATACTTGAACCCAAATCGGACTGTTTTCAAGAAATACACTCATTTGCAAATCAATTTCGTTTTCACGAGAGTTTCAACTGAATATCTCGTTTATGATATTCTACAACTGAATGTGCTGCACACAGGCCGCCTCATGTTTCAGTTGGTACGATATTCGAGATATCGCAGTATATTTTCATAAAGGAAACTACTCACAAGGTTGCTGAAAACTCTTCGACAGCCCATGACCGGTTTCGCCCTTCTTGGGGCTCATCAGGTGGGCGCAGTCCCCGAGTTTGCTGGTTTTCTTCTGAGACCGTGCTGTGCTCTGATTTATGCACGCCTCGTTCAGAACACTGTGTCTGCATCGAGAACGTGTGGTCTTTAAGTGATAGATTCACTGTCCGCTTACACCGTAGACATGCATCTGGTACCCCGCTCGGTTCCCGACCGTAGACTGATTCAAATGGGATCACCTGTTTTTTGTGAACATTCCGTTGTCCTGCAGTCAGACAGCAATTCTGGCAATCTCGCTTCCCGACTTAGCGGTTGAAATCCTAGTCAGTTCAGCCATTTCGCTTGCAAGGTTCACAGGATTGTCAATGGTTCAGCACCTGTTGAATTCCATGAAAATGAGAATAACGAACTCGATCCGTTTTCACTAGGCATGGGACGCCAAGTCGAGTCTCCACACATTCAAGGCAACCCTGCAGGCAAGCACTTCCCCCCTTTTGTTTTTCTGGGAAGTATTACCCACACGGACGCTAGAACCCCCACAGTCAACTCATCTATTGCACTCGTCAGCGTTGTATGAATATGCTATGAGTATGTCCTCAGGTTCTCAGACTTCCTACTACCAAACCAAGCGACAACCAAACTTCCTCAGACACCAAAAACCTGACCTGACGTGACCTGAACACAAAACTCAGACGAACGAAAATCACATTTGGTACAATCTCTATTCTCCTTTCCAAGACAGCTTCATTTTTACGAGACTAGCGACTATTTGTAACTTTGGCAACCTAATTCAATCGTGGGTTTAAATTATTGCCGCACTAAGTGAACTCGACGTATGTGCAACCCTCATTATCAACCTGTAGAGTTTGGCTTTCCGAATCTAACTTAACCACAGTTTTCTCGTTCCCGGTTGCAACTTTGGGGAAAAGTGATAGGCATGAATGTCCCATAACTGAGACCCAATGTCCAAATGAACTTTCGCCCCCCACCGATGTGAAAAGTACGCATCCCGAGGTTTAGTATGGGGTATGGGGAGCTATTGTCAAGCCTTTTCAGTGTTCCGTTTTACTCGCACGTTGAGATTCATCGAACACAACCAAATAGCGGAACATCAACGTCACATCGCTCACTAATCTTCGCTCATCATCTACTAGATTGCTAGTACCGATCCATCGGTGTCACTGACACAGCCGAAGCAGTCACAACACGATTGTGAAA
>NW_008752052.1:380065-385184 GCF_000715545.1 Opisthorchis viverrini | reverse complement strand
CCCAGCGGTTCTTTGTGCCGCCTGGAAACATCCAGCTAAATGCAAGCTGTTTTTCGCTGACGACCGTGATATGTTCCCGCGTCTTTTAATTTAGTAATTGTAGCGTGGGTGAGTCGACGTAGTACGTTGAAGGCAACGGATAAACAGGGCTAACTCAAAAACAGCGGCACGAGGAGACACAGCGAGCACGACACATGGATAGGAAGTCAGAACGGCAGCGGTGCCGACACGTGTATTCGACATCGAACCCGGCACGTGAAGTACAAAAAGCAGATCAAGGTCACTCTGGGGAGGTCTACAAACAGGCTACCCCTTCCAGTTCGACGCTCGTGGTGGTTCGTCCGGGATACACGAATTCTGGCGAGAGAGATGCACACGTTGGGTCATATGTTAAACATGTGCAAGCAGGAACAGTCAATCTTCAATTGCGTTCCAAACCAATCTCAGCTGTTTGTTTCACCATTTGTCCCCTTTTTAACCGGAGATGTGTACTGACCTGACGACGAGATATCGAAAGCAAACGTTCGCCGCTGAGTCCTTGTTGAAGCCGTGGGAATCTTCAAATAGAAACAAATCTGACTTGTGTCAGTGCAGCAAGTCACGAATGAGGCTTCTTGCAAATGATTATGATAAATAACCACGTCTTTTTGACTAAAAACAACATCTGCAAGTATTCTGAAACGGAGTCACCCATGATGGAATTCTAACACAGGTAGTGTTAGCCGCTGGGCGACTGTGGGACGAAGTAAACTATCAATTCTGAGTATGAATGGTAAACAAACCATCATCCTGCTGACGTCACACTGGGACTTACTTATATATACACGATGGAGTCCAGTTCTGGACAAGAAGATACCATAAATAGTAATTCTTGTGTCATTTCCGAAGATTGGAAAGCCGGTTAGTCTACGGAAACCTGAAAGCAATCACTACTCAGAAGATTGCTGAAAACTATCTGACTATTTGACAGTTCACCAGTCGTTTCGCCCTTGTTGGGGCTCATCGGGTAGGCGCAGTTCCCGAGTTTCTGTCAACCTTAGGTTCTACGTGAACCCAAATTGCACGAAATTAACGAACTACACTCATTTGAATACCAGTTTGGTTTTGACGGGAGACTCATCGGGAACCCAGCTGAAAAACATCATAAACGAGATATTCATCTGCGTTCCAGGTGCTAGTTTCCCGTCAAAACCAACTTGGGGCGTAACGGAGTGTATTTTTCCTGAAGTCAATCAGTTTTTGTTTGTTTGAAAACAGGTTGTCTTGCAGGTAGAAACATATATTGAAGCTCAAAGGACCCTGTTCAATTTTTCCCAATGTGGAGTGGCTTTTTGTCTCAGCGACCAAGCATCCAAAATTTGTTTTGTAACCGACTCTATCTGACTGCTCGCAATAGGCACGCAATTTTCGGTTAAGCTGTGTAATTTTGTACGCACTATCGAATTCGGGTACCCTATACAAAGTGGTAGTACTTTTAGCCCGTATCTTCGCCGGGAGATGGCGGCAGTTTGGAGCAACACACTTCACTAGAAAGCCATATGGTCTTTTCAAAAAGAGTCGTTCAAAATACACTGTGAACCTCATCTTTTAGGTACTGAGTTTTCTGGCCTACCTTGTTAAGCTAAGGTATCATGCTGAGCTGTGTTGGAAAGCTTCAGGCTCGAACGGTACTCAACCACCTGATTTTTGAAGTTAACGAGGTACGTGTCTTTGAAGAACAATTTGTTCCGGCTCCGACTAGTGTATTGAATCAAAAAGACTTGTTCTTCACCTACCTGCGCAGGCTAAGTCTCTAACCCTTGTCCGGGAATCAAGGCTACAGTGCTACAAATATTATTATGCATTTTACTGAAAGTTCAGAGGTTTAACAGCTTTGCTGTAAGCTGTAGGCATGAGCCCTCCTTGGAACTCAAAGTGGCTGCTACCATTGATGATTTTCTGTGGGAATACCACGTGTGTATATTCGTTCTTAGTTCTTTCAAAAGGATGTCAGTTCACCCCTTCGAATCACCGTAGTGCTGCTCGTAAACACTTGGGATACGGAAATCTGAAGCCAGTGAACACCAAAGCATTAACCTTGAAACAGCTCTATTAGTGTGTTTGTTGGTGTGCTATAAGCATCCGAACCTTTGTTGCGTGGGTGTCTTAGAAACGCGTTATTGATTACGCTCCTAGCAACTCCGAGCTTTGTATCAAAGTTGAAACCACTTGGAACAGCTGAAACGCCGTCTGGTGGACCACTTTTGATAACTGTTTGTTTGGTTTTCGGCTATGAAAGCGTTTTAGATTCCTGAGATCAATTTGTCTCGCCGGTGCCGTCCATTGCGGTGCCACCCACTTCTGTTGAAATGCGCCCCTCAGTGAGGAATGCATTCCGTCTGCACATAAACTCGAAATTAACGTCTATGCTAGTACCATTTCACGGCACGTGACCGACTAGTGAGCACACACTTGATCAGGTGATCTCTTGGCCCAAGATAATGCACGTTATCAATTTGTACTTTTATTTACAGCTTCCAGTGTGAATCAGCCGGCTAAAATTCAAACTACGGCTTTTTTGGCAATTTTCCTGTTTAAGACTGTAGCGTCAGCTCATATCTGGTTTCTTCAATTAAGGTTGTACTGTGACGGGATAATCAACAATCGGCTGACATCGGGGACAGAGTGGAGGGTGACAGGAATTTACAGCTCATCCCCTGTGGAAAAGTGTGGGGAACAACCGGCAGATTTATAGTTGGTCAACGTTTGGCCTTCGACACACATATCTTCGTCAGATCAAGTGGTTAGGTTACGAGGTTGGTCGAGATTCAGGACGGTAGGAGAGCCAACCGGCTAAGTCAGGCTAAATCAGCGTTAGATGTCGGCTAGGGGATTTAGTTTATTAGGGTCGCTCAGCGAAGGTTCACTCTTATGGGGAACCTACATGGATCGGGGTCCAGATTAGGGCCTGGTTCTTCCGGTTCTCTTCACGTGAAAATCGTTTGCACTTTTTCTACGTCGGTATGGATGAGCTAATTCTACGATAGTTGTGTAGGGGAGAGGAATTCTGTGAACTTTGGTCAAGTTGGGGTTTCTACTCTCGTTTTACTAAGGATTCTGCTTGTATTGATGACCGCACATCATCAATTGTCAACTCAGCTCATCCAAGACTGCTTTTCATATGCTCGCCAGTTCCATGCCCTCGATCCCATTCACATTGTGGTTCTTGGTGATTTCCACCACCTCGGCCGTCAACCCCTGAAGTGTTAATCGCAGTCCGTTCCTCAGGAGCTACCCTATTTCCTGTATCTAACTCATCCCCCGCCATCGCCAAGTCTCTGGACAGCGCTTGGTATTCGTCCGCATTCTTTGATGATTTATTTATCCTTCACTTATGCTCGCCAATTCTGGTGTGTAGTTCCATAAATTTTACTCTTTTCAACTGGGAAGGGATCCGTTAATTGCAGCAGAACTGAGCGTACCGTTAGCGAAATGCATCCATTTGCATTAGAGCGGGAAACTCACCTGGAATCCGGTTGAATACCTCATTTTTGGCTTTCTTCCTTTTAGAACGCTACTAGTGTAACGGTGATACTACTGATGGGGGAGGCACGCGAGTAGTATGTTTTCTCGTAAATCCGCTTTGCGCCTCTTGAAATTTTGTGGAGTGGCTTTGTAGAATTTGCTTGTATTTGAGTAACGGTCAAGTTCAGGAAAGTTCAGGAAGTCGCGTTCAAGGAGAAGATGAATATTCAGTTTTGTAAATAAGATGCAAATGAGAGTTTTGCTTCCCTGTCTGTAACTGTTCAGTTGGCATTTTCTAATGAATAACTCCGCAGGAAAGGCCTTCTTCCTATCACTAGAATATTGGCCATGTTCAGCAGTCTTCGAGTAACCTCACGTGCTCCTGATTTGTACGGACTGACTGCTGTGCCAATCCATTCTTCACTGGGTTTTGATTTCGGAGCCAATATCTCCCTTACTGATGGTCTGATCAAACTCTCCTGGTATCCTATTCCTTGAAATTTGTCGGCAATCTCGGTTTGACCCGATGTTTGGCGGACCTCTTTTGTGCCCAGCGCTCTGACTCGGTTGGAATTTTGATGAAACAATATTGGCGTACATAGGCTTTGGGTGTGCTGATGAGTAGTTTAGAAAGGTCCCCCTGGCCGCTTGTTATTTAGTGGATAGTAGTTTTTAATTTTACGTCATTCATAACTGGACGAGAGGACGAACGAGGAAGCTTACTACTAAGCGTTATCCTCGACAATGCGAAAGTGCTATGATTGCGGTAATTTGTTATCAATCTTCTCGTCACTTTTGCAGTTGTCTGAACTGCTGTAACAGGGGAGAATTAAACAAAATATTTCCAGTCAATAATTGTTGGTGAATTCGGAAATAAAATAACCAACGGCTGAGTGAACACGTGCTACAAGGACTAAGCTAATCAATAATCGATCAGAACTACTCAGTTGTGAGGAAGCGTGAAAATCACCTTTTTGGATGGGTTAAACAAAACAGTTGTATGTTGATCTTATCAACCTCTTTTCGGTTTATTCAAACATTTTGAAAAATTATTTGCTAATTATCATTCTTTCCACTACTTCACTCCTTGTTAATTGTGGAAAAACTTCATTGGTTTATCCACACCAAATGTGTATTGAGTAAATCGTTATCGTTCAACCGCAGCACCCTGTTGGTTTCGAGTTGCATGCACTCTCCCTCAAAGGAGACACGAGGACTGGGGTTGTTCAAGTCTAGACAGGAGCAGTGGAGATGCAGAAGTTGGGCTCGAATCACGGCCTTAGCCATTAAACTATCTCGATACGCACTCGCTGAATATGGGACTTCCCTTATCAACGCTGAAGTCATTTCACTGAAGCATGGAGAACCGTATGCGAGTGAGTTCAGACGAAGCATTGTTTCGATTCTCAGACTTGAATGGGCCTCTCCTCTTTGGAAGTTCAACAAGCAAAACTGAAACTCTCCTTTGAACGCTCAGGCCTCGACCGTATCGTAAGATCAAACCAGACGGTTATTTATCATCATCATTATCATCATCATCATTATTATTATCATCATCATCACCATCATCATCCAAATCATCATCATCATCATCATCATCATCATCATCATCATC